>NC_046662.1:94947554-94961330 GCF_010883055.1 Belonocnema kinseyi
CTGTTGCTCACTCATAGCTGTACTGACGAATTGACTGAGTCAAACATCTCACCAAGCGTTTTACCCACTCCTAATACACTACATTACAAGAACCTACACTGTAAGAGTGCTTGCGATTGACTAAGAAAAGTATTTGTAAAATTCCGGTTTATATTTGATCCACCCTCGTATACGAGTAAAGAATTAAAACGAAAAGCTGTTGAGGTCAGGAGTATTCGCGTATTAACAAATATTATTTTTAAAATAGTGATAAAAGATGTAAGAAAAAAGTTTTGGATTTTAATTTAATGTGGTCATAATGTCTAAAAATCACAGTATCTAAAATTATCTTTTCAAAAATCCATTCAAAATTGTTTAAACTTTTTTTGGATACCTTGCATATAGTTGTTTATAAATTTTTCTTACGAATAACGATAATTATTATATGGATGATTATACAATCTAGTGGCCAATCACTGTGCTTTCGAAATCAGTAATCTATATAACCTGATGTGGCGAACAAGTTTGCCAATGACTGTATTTCACTACATATCAGTGGCCAATGACACAATCATTGGCCTATGCTGATCACTATGTATACATTGCCAATGATTCTCTTTGTTTTTAATATATATAATTTTAATAATATGTATTTATCATATATTATAAATATGATTGCTTTGGTAATATCGTCTCCGTAGCATTTATTTTATTAGATTGTAACATTTTTATTCTACTCAAAGGCTCTCTAAAGTTTATTTTTATGTTGAGATAACAGATACACCTCATATCTTAATAAGTCTAATTTTTCCAACTTTAATGTTCGAATCACGAACGTTACATTATTCTATAAGTTTCTTTTTAATGCTTCAATAATTAATTTATCTGTTTAATGTAAACCTTGCTCAAGTTCCCTCCCCACGGAATCTCTCTCCTTTCGAGTTTCACAGTTACGGTGGATGCCTATTAATTTATTTCATTTTGTTTTAAATTGAAATTATTAGTGAATTTCACGGATAGAACCATCTTTTTTTAATCTTCAGTGGCTTCTCCACAGTAGCCCGGCACCAGACAACCAATAATGATATTTTATGTTTCTTGGTCTAATTTGGCAACTAATAGATTTTTTTACTTATATTGAATTTTAAATTTAAAATATTTTAATGGTCATAAATACAAAAAGCAAGGGTTCCGAGATCTTAGTTTTTGTCCCAAAGCTAGAATAAGATTAAGAAAGAAGTTCGGTGAATTAATCTCTTGAAAAATTCTTTTTGTTTAGTGTTTAAAAAAATTTGAATTTATAATATACCATTGCCGGTCATCTTTAAAAAGGGTCGGGGGTAAGTTCTTTTTAAAAAAGGGGAAAAAATGGCCGAAAAACTATTATTTATCCTGAAAATATTGTAATTTTGTAAAATATATTCGAAGTGAAATGTACCGTTAATTTGATCTGAGATGCATTCTTCTTCTATGCCTCCTTTATGCCTCAACTTGCACCTGGAGACCAAGCACTTGAGCTCGCTGGTTATGACATACATCATAAAGATAATGAACCCCTGAAGAGAAACATTCCGTCAGAGAGCCATTAACTAAAATCTGAAGGATCATTATATTCACCTGCGATGTATAATGTGCAATCTACAATTACAAAGTGCAATCTACAATGTCAGATATATAGTCTACAAACTCACTAGTAAAGCTGAAGATAGAGCGAATACGTAATGAACGATTATCGATGTTGAATTTATATAAAACACCGAAGATGCCTCCATGGCAATAATACCACAGATTATAACCGTCGTTCGATGAACCATATGGAGTCTGTGACAAAAAAACGAAATTATTGATTTAAATTCATGCATTCTTGGAATAACTTTTGACGAGGAATCCAGTGGTGACCTCGAACGTGACTTTAAGCTTGACCCTCAAGGTCATTTTAAGGTCAAATTTGTGTTTTTTCAATGGGAACCGTTATTTTTAACAATGGCGATCGATAGAGCAGAAAATTTCACATCCAAGCATGTATTCAGGCCATGGGTTAATGATGACCTTGAGTTTGACCTTCTAGGTTATTTCAAGATCAACTTCTTATTAAAATGGAAACCCATATTTTTGACCACGGAATTCAAATGAGCGAGAAATTTTACGCCCAAATACATACTCAGATCATGGGTCAAGGATGACCTTGAACTTCAGCTGAAGGTTTTTAGGCTTGATCCAGATATGGGTAGAGTCCAATCTGTGCTGCTTCGGCTCAAGTGTTCACGAAAATGGTCGAGGTCATTCTTAAAGTAACTTTTAACGAGGAATACAGTGGTAACCTTGAATTTGACTTCGAGGTTAAGCTTCAAGGTCATTTGAAGGTCCAGTTTTTACATTCAGCGTTATTTTAAATTCTTCATTAAAATTTACTCTAAGAATTACCTCGACCTTTTTCGTAAACAACTGAGCCGAAGCAGTACAGACTGGACCCAACCCATAGGGGTTCCCAGATAAAAATAAAGTTGATCTGGAAATAGCCTTGTAGGTCAAGCTCAAGGTCAAATTCAAGGTGACCATTAGATTCCTCGTTAAAAGTTACTCCAAGAATGGTCTTGACCTTTTTGAAAAAATATTTTAACTGAAAAATTATTTAGGCGTTTTATTACATTATGGACACCATGTATATAGTTCAAGGGAAATTTACCTGGCTTCAATGGATTTTTTTTTTACAAATCTTCCTTTAACGAGGGCTCGACTTCTGAGAAGTACCCCTCCATATAACAAACCGAAAATTAAAAGCATCATGGCTGTACAAGTTATGAATATATTATATACTCCACTGCCGAAAATTAACCACCATGATTCGTGGCGCCAACCTGCGCTTTTGTGGATTAATTCGGTTGCCAAAACTGACAAAATTGGAACACCTGCAAATTTAGAATAGACTTAACTTTAAGGTCTTTCTAATGTTCAAAGAAGTCCTCGTTTGGATATGTACAAATATATTAATATTAGAAATATTTATTTTATAATCACCAGTAATTACGGCAATTACTGTCGGCTGCAGGTGGTGGCCAGGACGGATATTTGTAAGCTCCGCGTATATAATTAGTACCTGAGATATTGGTGCTGTCATAGCAACAAGCAGAAATGTTTCCAAGCTTACTGCCACGATAGTCCAAGAACTCTAGAATTTAAAACGTATCTCTTATTCTAAAAAGCCTGTTTTATAAATCCAGGCTTCAGGGTGAGAAGCCAGACGATATGTTGATCAAGTACCTCGGGAAGGTTATTGTACGCTGCATAAATAAACATTCCCATTGCTGCAATAATTGCACCACAGCATTGCAACTTAAGAAAGTTTATCCACGTTCGATTATTCCACCAAAACAGACCTATGATTAACGACGATAATAAACATTGAAGTAGACAACTACCACAACCAAATATAACAATGAAGGGCGTTCGTTCGCTTTTCGTTAGAACAACCTACAAGAAACAATATTATAGTTCAATTTTACAATATTTTTATAAAAATCTTCATTATTACAAAATTTATTACTTTAACAGTCCGAGATGTAAGAAATGCTGCAAATGTCCCTGTACTTGGACAAATGCACTGTACCGTCCTTTCCTGGAGAAAGGGGGTAGCAGTGCAGGCGTTTAAATCCCATGACCCTAAATTATCTAAAACACCACAGGAAATATTCCAAACTGCTGACTGATTATTTGAGTGGCGTATTCGTAAATCCACCCAAATATCATCTTTTTCTTTAGGGAAATGGTTAGACGCTGCTACCAGGACAACTCGAGAATCGATTCTATACTTCAATTCGCTGCCATCTCTAAAGAAAGAAACAATTATCAAACCATTGAATTTTCATCAGCTTACACACAATCTAGAGTTTCCATAAATACTTACTCGAGTTCTTTTTTATATATTGTAGGCATGAGACGGGCCAAGTTTCTAAAAACGATAACGCTGCCAGTGATTGAAAAATTGGAATTGGATACTGACTGTTTTCGTTGCGAGCGAATCGTAATTTTGTCATGGTACCAGTGTGGATATCTACAATGTATAAGTTAAAAAGTTTTTAAAACTTATCCTTAATATACTGCCAACAAATTTCTATAATATTTTTATTCAGGTAATCCGTATGCAATAAATTATTGATAAGTCTTAGATACAATATTTTTTATATTAAATTTTCTTATAATAGAATAAGCAATAAAACAATCCAGAAATACTGGTATTCTTGAATTTTTTGGGTGAAGTAAACTTGATTATTATGACCTCTATAATATATGTGATTTTTTTTCAAACGCTAATAAAAAAGTATGGTCTCAAAAATAGTCACACTATTACTACTAATGACCTCAAATAGGGATATATTGAATTATTGTAGAGAAAAAAACCACGTAAGGATTAAAAAAAAGCGAGAATTTCTTGAATTTTGTACCTTTGATGGATATTGGGAACTCAAACGAGGAAGTGTTTGGTAAACCGAAGGTAGAGGAACAAAGGGGAAAGTACAGAAAAACAGTAGAGATAGAGAGAGTTTGAGGGCCGACAGTTTTGGATCCATCGAGAACTTCGTTAATAGGAAAAGGGATAGGGTAGAGAGAGGAAGTAGTCAGGAACAGGTAGCAAAAGGATCCACCCTGAAAAATCCTAAAATGTACAGATCGCCACCGGGAACGGAACAAATTAGAGAAAGGGAGAAAGAAGAGGGGGAAGAGGAAAAAAATTTGAACGTAAAGGGCAAATAGAAGAAAATTTACAGTTGAGTGGCGTGCGAAAAATGATGTTAGAAGTAATGGGGATGTATTAAGAAAAGCAGGAGAAACAGGGAAAGGAAATAAAGAAATTAGGCGGGAAATGGCTAAGCTTAAGAGCGAAATTAGGAAATGAGAAGAAGTTAGGGAGAAACTAGAAAAAAGGATGCAAACGATTGAGCAAAGATTAGGAAAGCAGGAAAAGCGTAATAAAAAGGTAGAGGAACTGAAAGTTAGAATAATAAAAAAAGAAAGCTCCAACCGGGAGTTTGGAGGTAGGGAGAATGGGAATGGGGAGAAGGAAAGCCCGAGAAAAATAGAACAAAGAATAGAAAAGAAAGAGAGAGCGAGAAGAGAATAAGAAACACACTGATGTGTCTGAGATTAGAGGGAAAAGAGTTGATGGTAGGAGTGGAAGAGGTACTAAAAAGGATTTATGCCACGGTGGAGATAGAAAAAGTGCGAAGTGTAGGATGGGAAGAGCGAAGAAGGGAGAGAATGGTACTGGTGAAGCTAAAGAAATGAAATCATAAGAGGAAAGTGCTGACAAAGAAGAGATTGTTATATGGAATCCAGTGAAGAGTAGAGGATGATTTAACATAAGTAGAAAATAAGATGCAGTATAAATTAAGGCAAATAGCAGAAGAGGAAAGAAAAAAGGAAAAGAGAACATGGGTTAAGAAATTCGACACAATGTGATGTAGTAGTAATGAAGGAAACATGGCTAGATCAAAAGGGATGGGAAATATAAGGGGAAAATTCTCAACAGATTACAATTTACAGGTTCAAACTGCAAAGGAAAGGAATGATGATGGTAGTAAGGGATGAATGTATAACAGAGAACAATAGCAAACAGATAAAGGACAAAAAATAAAAAAAGTAATAGTAGAAAAGATAAATATGGTAGAAGGGAGGTGGAAGATAGTGGGGGCGCATGTGAACGTTGATATATAGGAGAAATCAGAGGGTTTAAGAGAACTTATGGAAGAAAATAATCAACAGATTAGAATTTTATTAGGAGGATATTTTAATGCGAGAACAGGAGATGAATGAGGTGGATGGGATGGAGAGCGAGGAAGAAAATCCAAAGATAAGATACTGAATGGGAAAGGAATGAAATTGTTAAAGAGCCTAGAGGACATGGGATGGTTTATCTTGTATGGAAATATACAGGGGTATAAGAAAGGAGAATATACACGTTCATGAGGAAAAAGGGGAAAGGTAATTGATTATGTGTTTGTCGACGACGTGGTACAAAAGAAGGTCAAGAAAATAGAGGTAGAAAATTTTATAGATGCGGATCACTTTCCCATAATAGTGCCATTAGAGGGAAAAAGAGTTGTAAATATAAGGCTAATAAGAAAGTAAAAGTAAAAAGATCAGGAAGAAGGGATTGGTCAATTGAAGGACTGTGCATAAGAAAAAAGAAGTTAGTTAAGGAGAGGATAGAAGTAGATGGGATGAGGAATGTAAACAGAAGAAGAAGGAAGTTAGAAGGGTATTAAGGAAACGGAGAAAAGGCACAAATAGTGAAGAAAAATATAGGAGAAAAAAGAAGGAGTATACTGAGTTGTATAATAAAAAAGGAGAAAAATAAAAGGTTTGAAGAAGACAAAAATTACAAAAGGACAGAATTAAAGGAATGGGCATGCATAATGTGCAAAAGAGTATGGAGAGGAGAGGGGTGGTCAGAGTTATGGAAGGAAGGAGTAGTGATGTTCATAGGGAAGAACGGCCAAGGGGGAGAAGTTAAAGTTTATAGAGCAGTGACACTAACGCCAGCATCGTATAAAATATATGTGACTCTTTTAACGGAAAGATTAAAGAAAGAAATTGATGAAAAAAGATAGAACTCCAAATCAGACAGGGTTTAGAAAAGGGATGGAGATTATGTACAATATATGTTTTCTGAACTATCTAGTGAATTAGATGATCAAAAGGAAAAAAGGACCAATGATAGTAATGTTCATGGACCTAAATGCGGCGTTTGACTTATTAGACCGCGGCGAGATAGAAAAACTTATCGTGAAAAAGGGAATAAGAGAGGGATTAATAAAGAGAGTATCGAACATTTTTAGAGACAAAAAGCAGGGTAACGGTAGGAGAACAAGTAGGCTTAATTATAGGATTAGAGAAATACTTAGATGGAAAAAGGTTAAATTTAAATTTAGAAAAGACAAATATAATGAGGTTTAGAAAAGGAGGACGAAGAAAGAAAGAATGGACGGGGAGACGGAAGAGAGTAAAGTTGGAAGAAGTACAAGAGTTCAAATATTTTGGATATACCGTGCAAACAGATGGAGATAATAGAGCTCATATTAGAGAAAGGAAAAAAAGGTAGCAGGGTTAATAAAACAGATATGGGGAATTGGAAAAAGAAGGTTAAAAAATTAGAGAAGGAGGATGTGGTTATTTGGTACGCTGGTATGGCCGGTATCAGGTTATGTATCAGAGATATGGGGATGGAAAGAAAAGAAAGAGATAGAGAGTATACAAGAAAGGTATATAATGTAAACGCTAGGGGCAGACTGGAGAACGTCGGGATATATGGTCAGAGAAGAAGCGCAAAGGAATAAATTAATTACCAGAGGGGGAAAGAGGGCATGGAAATTTGAGATAAAGCCAAGTGAGGAAAACTGAGGGGAGTTACCAAGAAATTGTTTGATGGAGGTAGAGGAGAGGAGAGGGAAAGCGATAGAATTAACGAGATGGAAAAAAGAAAGGAGGGAAAAGAGTTAAGGGAAGGGATGTATTGAGAAAAACAAGAAAACAGAAAGTGCAGGATATGTAAGTAGGAGCAGGAAACATAAGAGCATGTATATGAAAGATGTAGAAGACGAATTGTAGATAAAGGAAGCTAGCAAAAGAATGTGGTAAAAATGCTAGGGGAGGATGATTGGGGGAAGAGTGGATGAAGAAGTTGGAGGGGGCTAGAGGAGCAAATGAGAAAGAATCAAAAAATGCACGTGAAAAGTGGTAAAAATGGAGATATAGGAGAACTAAAAGAAAAAGGAAACGGAAACGAAAGTCGCTTGGAATAGAAGCGTGAAGAATTGTAAGTAATGGTCATGTAATAACATGAGTAGTTTAAGATGTGATGCGTTCTCGCTTTCTCTCTCTCTCTCTCTCTCTCTCTCGCTTGCTCGCTCGCTTTCGATGGCTCATTCACTAGTTCGCTAACACGTCTCAAATTGCGTTACAGTAAAAACTAGAAATAAGGATCTAGATATAAGAGTCTTCGTAAATAGTTGTAAATAACTGTAAATGGTAAGGATAAAATTGTATAAAATATGTAAACAGAGGTATTGTATAAAATGGAAGTCATGTAAACCCTTAGGTGACAAATTAATACTAACTAACTTAAAAAATGCTGATCAAACTCGAAGCAGATCCGCTTGAACATTTTTAATCATATCTTGGAATCCCTGAATATTTTTGAAGTTTTATTGGATTAAAGTAAATATAAGTTTTGAAAAATTACGTTCTCTTGATTTAAGTTTTTTAAATAACTTTCCTGCGTGTCAGCATGAGCTAAATTCAGGAAATAAAATCTATGAAATCCTCGGAAATCACCGCTCTCGCGGTCTACAGCAGTACGCGCTGACTGAAAGTTGACATTTGAGACTTGGATAATTTGTAGTCCAATCACTGTAACCCGTACAGATCGTTCAAGTGTCATTAACTTAGATTAAGGACGAGGCTTTGATGATTATGTACCATGAATTTGAGATTTTTGCTACAACTTGCCTAGGTCATGCCACAATTTTATGTCAAGGCCCATAATAGGGTTGTTTCCAAAATCAGATATCATTTTTCTAATAAATGGATCTAATAGTATATAAAATACTAATTTTGAAGACGCCCATTAAATATTTTTACATATTGCTTACTATTTTTAATTTAATGTTGAAATATGAATTTTCATTCACGATGTCGATTGGAGGGCAACTTTGTCGTCAAAGGGGTCGGATTTTCCACCAATCACAGCTCATGTGTTATTGATTCTCAAATATCATTTTCTGTGCCGATGTTTTCTTTTGGTTATGTGTACATCGAAAATAGAAGTCGCGAAGTATTGCTTAAAAAAATGTCAAAAGAAGGTTTCGTAAAAGCCAATATCACAAATCTACCGAAAATGGATATATTTATGGTATGTTTAAAGAATTCATTGAAAAATTGTTTATATGAAGTCATGTTTACTGAACAATTCATAAATACGTAGGATTTTAAAATGTGTTCATAATTGTACGTAATGCTTTCCTTCAACATAATACTGACTCTTAATCCAAATATTAAAACAGGATAACATTTTCCCATCACATAAACCTTAAAAAACAAAGCTATAAAATCAAAATAGTCAGAATTGGCAACAGACCGTGGCCTAACCTTTTCGTCATGAGTTTCGTTAGTTTTCATGGTTTTCATGATAGATAATTATGAGAACCTCTGAGTTACGTGACACCCACGTGACTCCAATTTGAATATGTGTTTTACCGCCTTCAATTTTTAATAATTTTTTTCTATTTAACGACTTAACAGAAAAAAAATTATAATGCATCTTCGGTTCGGATTAAACTTATGTATCAAAAAATTATTTCACCTAAAATCGTGAAACAACCCTATTCAATAATTCTCGTATTTTTTAACAAACGTCTCACGTCGTATACTTTCTGCAACCAATCAAAAATATCTTTATTATATCTCAATTGACGCATGATTTAATAAGCTTTCTAACAGGTCAAAAAAAAGTTTCTCGCTCCATTTTTGAATGAGTAATCAAGCTTCAAATTCGGCAGAGATTTTTAGTAGTACTTTCGCTGATCGTGGCAACAATTTCCAATGATAGTGTAAATTTGTTGCAAAGGAAAATAAATGATCATTCCTTCATGGAAAATGTAAGCTTTGAAATTAATAATTTTAGACTGGTACCATTTCATACAAGTTCGAAATGGTATAATTTAAAATTGGAAGATAATAAAAATATTAATTTCAGATTGAAGTAAAATCAATATTAAAAGCGCTAATTGGATAATAAAGGTTAATTGATTAAAAATTGATCAATTAAGTTGAGACTTTTAAAAATAGGTCAGTGTGAATTTTGAATCATTGTTTTTTATGTTTTAAAGTTTACCAATATTCTTAGTTCAATAACTCAACACGAACCGAGTGCAACTCAAGAGGAAATATTTTTACTCGGGGAAGTATGACTTTAAAAAAAATTGTTGAATCTTTAACAAAGAAATTTAATTTAAGCTGTATATCAAGATTTTTAACAGAACATTTAACAGTAGACTTTTGAATCCAAAAGAATGAACTTTCATCCAACAATATTTTGATTTTCTTATTAGTCTCGAATTCAGTTTGCATTTAAGTGAAAAACAAGGAAGGTGGGAAAGACCTTGACGCCTAAGATGATAAAAATTTAAATCACTCATAGGCTATAGAATAACATTAAATATAAATGCAAGTTCATTTTTATCAATTTTCAAATACTAGGTAAGAAAACTGGAAATTTTGATTTAAAAACAGGGTAATTTTCCATTTCACACTTTTTGATTTCGGATTATACACTTTTATATTCGGACTAAACATAAATGTAATGCTTGAAACATTGTCTGATACTATTTTTTCAAAGGGTATATCCGGGCAAACATGCCAAAAATGCCCCCAAAGTAAATCAAATGTTCAGTCAGGCATTTGAAAGCATAGAATCAAAAAGATTTTCCCCAAAAATTTCAAATTTCGTTTATATTTTTTTTCTGTCTGCATCGTTAGCAAACATCTGAAAAATTCACTGAACTCAACAAATTTAAAACATTTTTTTTTAATATTACTGTGTGATAAATTTCAATTAAAATATCCTTTAAAAATATATTGCTCTCAAAATTCTTTAATTGTGTCAGTATTTCCAGAAAACAACAAAACTTCAACACCTGACATTCATCAACGTTGTATAATTTATCCCGATAGATGATAACTTTTAACGATTTACGATCAGAACAAGTTGTTTGATAATTTTTTTGGATTTTAATTTCCTGTCAAATTTTGTTCGAAAAAATCCTGCATGTTGAGAATGATTGAAAAAAGTTCTGTGAATTTTTACAGATTTTTTCTAACTAAAGAAACAGAGAAAAATAAGAATAAAAATGGACGTTACCCCCTTAATTCATCCAATATGGCGGCTAACGGTTTGAAATTCTGCCAAATTTTTTTTTGGATTATATGTTTTCAAACGGCTGGCTCAACATTTGATTCCCTTGTAGGGAATTTTATACATTTTTACCTGGCTATACTCTTTATGACACTATTTACACTACTTTTCGTATGTGAAGTGAGTATAAGGTCTAGAATTTTCAAACTGTGTGATATTTGAGTCCTGGAATTTTTTGAATACTTAGTTTGGACAAAATTAAGAAAAGGCCTGGTTTTTGAAATTGAAATTCTGTAGCAAGCCTGATATTATTCCCTTGAAGACTTACACATAATTGTCAGAAGGAACTTGCATTATTCCATAATTATTTCGCACTTGCAAGGTTTGCATGTCCAAAATCAGAGAGGACATACTCAAGTGTTTATGTGCATCTACGGACTGTTGAGTCCAATGAGATAATGATCTTTGCGCCAGTTGCTTCAAAAGATGTGATTTCTGAAAAACAAAGCGTTAATCGTGAATAAGATGAAAATTGATAATGAAACTTATTTTGGGTAAAATTCATAATTATAAAGACTTTAAATGTCTTATAAATATTAACGAAAGATATAAAAATCCCATTTAAAAGAACATACATTACCTGTTGATTGTATATCGCTCGATCTTCTTCTAAAATTCGATTTAATATTCTAATCGACTCTTCGGCTGAGTTTCCTAAGTCCCTCGTTTCGTCAATGTTATACTGATACAATTCTATCTCGGCAAGAATATTTAAAATGCGATCGCCTTCTCCAGGATAGAAAGAAGACGTTCGGTTTCGCAAAAGTTCCCATAATTCAATTGCAGTCTCTGAACCACTTGTGTTCTGATAACCAAGAGTGAGACTGCGGAACTGTGAAGTATTGAAACATTCTTTATGTAATATATTTTATCTTTAAAAAAATGTTAATAGAGTTCTTATGTTTCTAAAACTAAAGCAAAATACAGTTTCTTAAAAAAAAATGTATTGAGCTACAAATTTCACAAAATTCGAAATGGGAATTTGAAGGAAATGGATCCATATAAATTTGTTTTTGAAATGAAGAGGTGGTAAAAACAGTCCAAATAATTCAATAATGATATTAAATGTGTAAGTACTGATAAATATTACTAACCTTGTCATAAGGAAATATTAATGGTTCATATAAACAATCTGAAAAGTCAGGACTCTCCCACTTTGCTGACGTGGCATCTTTCATTGAGCAAGGTCTGGAAGCATGTCGGCCGATAAAATGACGAGGACATTCCAAAAGTGCTTCTGTACCAGGCCCAGTTTCCGGCCACTCCAACCCCCACGATTTGTCCTTTGGACAGAGTGGAATCAAAGTTCGGTTTACAACCTCCACTCGAACTGACATTGATCTAAGCGCCATATTACAGGTATATATAGCAGATTTCTGAAATGAGTGGGAAGGTATATTATTCAATTATGATACGAAATATTCATTAACTGTGGGCTCCTGCATGAAGAGGACCCTTATGGTCGGTACAAAGTTACACACAGGGTCATATATTCATATAAATTCCATGAATTTTCTGCTATTTTATTAGTTAATACTCTTGTTTTATTATTTGATACAACAATTCCATTAGTTGCAGTAACTATTCAATTAGCACTAGCAACAAAGAAAATGGTTGTTCTAGCTCATAAAATAACAGTACCATATCCTACAAACTAAATAATTGGTCCAATTAACAATTCTTATCAGTGAGCGCACGTGTTTCTTTTTTTTGGAACATGAAATATACCCATTTGCGGTTGCTTTCGGGACATGAGCATATAATGCCAATACAGGTTATTCTCCATTGAAACCGAAAATAATGAATTTCAATAGACACCTAGAATGGGCCATAAGGGTCCTTTTCATGCGAATCCTCTCAGTTATACTCGATTAATTGAAGGTTTTAATTAAGCGACCTGAGCATTTGTAATTTTAAGGATGCTACCAGCTGGGTACAGATCTTCCCAAACTTCACTTCCTAGTTCGAGTTTGAGAAGAGCACGGTTTTTTGTCCAACCAAATCCGATATCCATGCTCCTCATGTTAGGCGTAATGCACATCAGTTCAATGTTCCCTCCCTATTAACATATTTTTGAACGATGCATTAAATTCATGTTGAAAATGATTCTATATACTAGACAGTCTGATAAGTCCCTGAAAAATGAAACACGGAGACGTTTTTTTGGCCAAAGTCGGTTTTATTTTTCAACATACTCTCCTTGTAGTCGATACAGCGAGTACAACGATTTTCTAACTTTATGATACCGTCCGAAAAGTACTCGATCGGAGGTCTCCAAAATACGCCTCAGTTTCAGCTATGAGCTCCTCATTTGAGTAAAAACGCTTACCGGTGAGCCATCTCTTCAGGTTAGGGAACAATTAATAGTCGCTGGGGGCCAGGTCTGGTGAATACGGTGGCTGAGGAACCAATTCGAAGACGATTTCATGCAATTTTGCTTGTGCAACTAAGCATGAATGAACAGGCGTATTGTCGTGATGATAAAGCGGTTTTTTCTTCTTCAAATGAGGTCGTTTTTCGGCGATTTCGATTTTCAATCGGTCCAATAATGATGAATAGTATGCTTTGGTTATGGTTTTACCTTTTTCAAGATAGTCCACGAATATTATGCCATGTGCATCCCAAAATACGGAGGCCATAACCTTTCCGACCCATTGTTGCGTTTTTGGACACTTCCGAGCACTTTGGCCAGGTGGAACCCACTGTTTTGCCTGTTGCGTTGACTCAGGAGTGTAGTAGTGGATCCACGTTTCATCCATGGTTATGAATCGGCGCAA
Source organism: Belonocnema kinseyi (assembly GCF_010883055.1). Classification (NCBI taxonomy): domain Eukaryota; kingdom Metazoa; phylum Arthropoda; class Insecta; order Hymenoptera; family Cynipidae; genus Belonocnema; species Belonocnema kinseyi. The sequence goes on from NC_046662.1 coordinate 94,961,280, forward strand.
AAACTCGGTCGGCTTACGCGAAAATAATGCCAAATTCTGCTGGGAAGTTGT
>NC_046662.1:94961430-94964803 GCF_010883055.1 Belonocnema kinseyi
CGCCCAGATCGTTCAGCATCAACTGTGCTCGTACGGCCACAACGAAACTCGGTAAACCACTTTTGAATCGTTCCAATCGACGGTGCAGAGTCCGGGTAATACCTATCCAGCTTGGTCTTGGTCTCGGATATCGTTTTCTACTTAGAAAACTTAGATTTTTCCATATTAAAAAAAACTCGGAGGTTAGTCGCTTCTCAGTGCTGCAACTTGTAAATGCGTAAGAATAAATGGTTGAAGTTTTGACAGGCTTCATTTGAAGGATCAAGCTCGACGAAAATGGTTCACATTAGTGAATACTAATGCCATCTCTTAGAATTTTCAGGTACTTATCAGACTGCCTAGTATTTGTTGTATTTTACAGAGAGAACACATTTTAAGTCATCCCTTTAAAAAACAGAAGTAAACCTTTGGGTTTAAAATGTTCCCGTTTAATAGATCCAATTTGAAATTAAAGAAAAATCAGATTTTTTTTTACTTTTTTGCAAGCTTCAGCTTGAAACTTATTTTTTATATTAATTGAGGATAATTAGTCACATTTTCCAACACAAACATTTTTTTCTTATAAGGCAGAGATGCTTCGTTACGTCTTTTATCAGTTCCCAAAATTACCGAATGATAATTTATTATTTAAAAAATAAGTTTTATGAATATTTATTTTCATACAGGGGCACATCTACATTGTAAGAAAAAATGTTTCGTTTTCAAAAATAAGATCAATTTGGTACATTATCACTTTTAATTAGTTAAAAATACGATAATTAGATGCAAATATATATCAATATTTATCATACAAAAGTACATCCTTATCACGGTAACTATATAAACTTTATATAAGTTTTCCATATGGATAGTTTAAAACTATTTATTTTAATAAAATTCACCTTTTCCAATGTTGCACTCATGGGTACCACTTTGACATCAGATTCACCTTTCACATCAATATAAATACTTTTACATTGTTGCATTTCCCAATCTACAACCTGGCAAGTATATTGTCCTGCATCAAGAAGTGTCGCCTTTTCTATTGTTAATAGAGAAGTGTGCATATCTGATCCGTCATTTGGTAAATGTCTATACCAAATTTCCCTGTTAATAAAAATAAAAATTTACTTTTAAAATTTTATATTTTGTTTGTATTCTGGCTGTTATATTTAACAACTAAAATTTTAAAAATATTCTTAAAAAATTGGGGTTTCGAAATTCATTGCTTTATCAAATTAGAAGGTTCGTTGCAAAAAGTTTATAATTTATTTCAAATTACTTTCATGATATTTATCGTTCAGAGAAACATGGAAAAAAGTAAATTTTTATTTACTTGGGGAAACCCGAGAAAACGGTGATTTATTTTTATCAGGAAAATAGTACGAGTTACGACAAAGAAACCTGGGTTCAAGTAAAGTTTTGAAAAAAGATCGCATATAAATGTAAAAGTAAATTTGTCCTATGAGTAAAAAAAAATTTTAAAGGTCGCTTTTTAGAGTTCTATACAAATACTGATCGTTTAGAAATATATGGTTTAAATAATTGCACTATCAATATAAAGAAACAAAACACAGGTACATTTATAGATTATTTTGTTGAAGATTAAATTGATACTTGAGATATTTTATTCAATAGAAATAATAATGCCTACATTAATTAGTATTAGTATCAATTCGTAATAAACAACTAGGAAACAGTAAAAATTAATTGAAGCTTCACTAACTTTTTTTATTACGAAATCAGCGAATAAAGAACGATATTTTAGTAACGTTTAGCTTATTTCCCAGCAAAGGCAATTTTGAACTGTAAATCACTCATTAGAAAAAAAACGATATCGTTCAAAAGTTTGACACAAGAATGAAAACTCATTTCTTGATTTAAAATAAAATAATGAAAAGATTTGGTACAAAAATCCATACCTTGCTTTAAAAATAGCTAAAAGATAAAAGTTTTTTTTAGTCAAAAGAAATCGTGTATACAATAACGCAGTGGAAAATAAGTTAAAAATAAATACAAACCTAAAGTTTACGCCTAGGACAATAACACATGCAGGCCTCGGACGCATTTGAGAAATTAAAAATAGTGTCAATGGTAATATAAAATGTAAAAAATAGTAGGTAAATAAATAAAATTTAATACATTTCTCTTAAAAGATCACGTGAAATCGTTTCAAATCTTCCAAAACGCCCTAAAAGTATTGAAATATGTTTTAATCCCTTGAGAAGCCCTGAAAATTTTTGAGATCCTCTGAGATTCTTGGAAAACACGTCAATCTTTTTGAATTCTTTGTAATCTTACAAATCAGTAGATGTCCTTAAAAATTTCATTCCATTGCATTCATTCCCTAAAGTTCTCCCTGATAGCACAACAGTTCTTCTAAACATTCCTGGAACATTCCAATAGAATATTATAGAAATTCCTTATAATATTATGGAATCTTTCAATTTATTTTTAAATTCTACAAATTCCTCAAAAATGGTAAAATATCTTGAATTCTGATATTTTCTGAAATCTTACGAAATCATTTTAAATTCCTTAGAAATTTTATAATGTCTTGAAATGTTTTATAATACTTAGCAATTCTGTAAGATCTTATTAAATTCCTTATAATCTTATGGAATCTTTTAATTTATTTTGAAATTCCACGAACTCCTCAAAAATCGTGAAATACCTTGAAGTCTGGCATTTTCTGAGATCTTCCGAAATCATTTAAATTCCTTAGAAATGTTTTAATCTCATGAAATATTCTATAATATTAAGCAATCCTTTAAAATCTTACTAAATTCTTTGTAATCTCTTAAAGTGCACTATATTCTTAAAATTCTTTGAAATTTTTCAAACTGATTTTGCCTTATGAAATGTCTAGAAGTTTCTTGAAATTTTGTGCAATATTTCGAAATCTCTAATATTTTTTTAAAATATTAAAATCTATGAAATCGTCTGAGACCCATAAAATCTCGTTAAATCCATAGAAAACTCTTAAAATCATTCCCTAGAAGTCAGATGAAGTTTCAATCCAATTCATTTAATCCTTAAAGTTATCTAGAAATCCTTTAAAAAAGCTTCAAACCCCTTGAAAACCTGTACATTTTTTCGATATCTCTGATAAAAACTCTTAAAATCCCTTGAAATTTGTAGAATTCATTAATTTTCTGAAATCTTTTACCAGGTGTATACATATGAAACCGATATTGCCATCTAGCGGCCAGTAGGCACACTTGTAGGCACTGTCGGAACTTACCATTTGTGCTAATTGGCGTATTTTCATCTGTCAACAATATCCAATACAAAACATTTCAAGTTTCATATGACATCGTGATTTTTTTCGCTCTTGAAAATGTCGAAATACGTGCCTTCAAACAACTATTTGCGGGGAGCATTAATTTTCTGT
>NC_046662.1:94964903-94965924 GCF_010883055.1 Belonocnema kinseyi
GCGAGGGCGCATACTTTGAATAAAATATTTGTTATCTTTCTCTTGAAATAAATGTGTTTTTTTCTTGAAAAAATACCGGTTTCATATGTATACACCTGGTAAGGTATGCTCAAATCTTTCAAATCCCTTGATATCAATTAAAATCTCTCATGAAATACTTTGAAATCCCAAAAATGATTTTGGGGTTTTTAGAATACTATAAGAAATTCCGTGAAATGTTCTCAAATCTTAAAAATCTTGAAATGTTTTTAATACTCGATTTTGGTGTTGGCGGATATATTATTTTAGTCGATCAGGGAAGAAGTTTGGAAATATGTTCGGAGGCAATGTAGAAATATAGATCCGTTAGTCAGCAATTTCAGAAAATAGTAGCATTAGGGTCATTATCTCAAAATAGTGCAGAATAGTAGCAGCGTTAAAATAAAATGTCAATAATTTTGTGAATCCGAAGCCTGTATACGGAAATATTTTAAGTGAAAAAAGAAAAAGAAAGAAAATGAAAACCAAAAAAGTGACCCTCCAAGAAGTAAGGGGTTTAGCAACCACCCCCCTACTTTTCCCCTCTTTCTTCATTTGAGTTTTTTGTTAATAAAAGCATGTATGCTTATGCAAATGGGATAGTTGTTGGTTCTTGAATTAATTTGTTTTTAATTCTAAGAATTTTAATTTTTAGAAATTAGGAAACTTATTATTAACAATTAAAGTACGTTATCTATTTTTATGTGAAACTTGTACTCCTAATAAAATTGTTCCGTAAGAAAGTGAGTGACGATGGAGTAGGATCTTTTTTTTCAAGAAGTAATTTTAAATTAAACTACTTTTTTATGAGAAATTAGTATAGGGTAATGTACCCAAATGTGAGCAGGTTAAGGCAAACTTCAGGCTTTGAGAAAGCCATTAATGTTAAAACTTGCATGTGTGATAAATGTACAGTCTGTCAAGTTAAAGCGTGGGTGGCTTTACTCGCAGTCGGTAAGGTGTATCGACATGATTTTGGTGTCAAAATATTAAGAAGAGCTCC
>NC_046662.1:94966024-94983535 GCF_010883055.1 Belonocnema kinseyi
AGGGAGCTCTTCTTAATATTTTGACACCAAAATCATGTCGATACACCTTACCGACTGCGAGTAAAGCCACCCACGCTTTAACTTGACAGACTGTAATACTAATATGTACAGTGCTAATATATTAGGGTATCGAATTCTACGCTTAAACTAAATTTTAATAGTATCACTGAGAAGTGAATAGTGAAGAGAAACATTGTTTATCAATTATTTTTTTATTATAAAGAAATAGTATGGCTTCAATGACTTAATAATCAGCATCTATCTATTTCAAATTCAGAGATTGTGATCCTCGGCTTTTCGTTTTGGGGTTAGAGAAAAAAGCAAATAATCATGCATATTTCCGGTTTTTTTACACATTTTAAAGCAACCTCTTGTACGTGTTATGTTGAAATCGCTTTTCGTCTGAAATCTGCAGAATCGTGTAATGTTTCATCAATTGCATGCTAACCTGAAAACTGATTACAAAACCCTTTATTTCTCTCTACACTATTCAAACCAGCCTTATTATTTAACACATTTTCAGAAGTGTTAAAAATTTCATTCAAGATTCTTTCCCTAAATGTAAATCAGGCAGTAATTTTGTTGGACAGACTAGTTGTGAGTGATACATTAGACTGATTTGTGGTTAAGTCTACATCGTTAAGTTGTGAATTTAATCTTATTTCTGAATAACATATATCACTAAATATCATTACTTACCTCATTCATTTAATTATTGGCACCCTCTATTATTTATTAAATAGATTAGGATTAAATCGTAGTTATTTTTTTATTAACAATTTTGAGATTTCCTCGAAATGTGCTGAAAAGAAAATAGTCACTTCCGAGAATTATAACGTTGCTAGGGGTAAATTGAAAACTGCAATTATGTAAAGATTTTCTTTAGCTAACTTGAAAATTCTTGGCAGCCTGGAAACAAGACTGAATTTTGTAGTTTCAGAACACATAAGTTATTGTTTAGCATAAGATGAATACGTATTCCTACAAAAAAATGTCTGCGCTATTAAAAAAAATTGCTCTTTATCTCTATTCTCTTATTATTTGATAAAATCTAGAGAAGGTGCCAGCAATTGGGAGGGGGCGGGGGGTGCCAAGAATTTGTGCTCTTACCCTACGTGACTATATTTTATTTTTATAAAATTGTTTTTAATGAAACGGGGACTTTCTTTACCTAGTAGCTTTACTCATGTTGATTAACATATTGTCCTTGTACCACGTAAAGTTGATATTATAGCTTCCTTGAGCAACACATGTTAACATGAATTGGTCACCCAATCGCACCACATGTTCATTCACTTGGTTGAGACGTAAGGTCTGAGGGAGAAAAATTGGCTCTATAAAAAGGACATTTTCTTTGTTTACAGCGTTTACGGCGCTCTTAAATTTTATTACCTGGAGCCTGAGCGACGGCTTTTGTTGGAAGGTGAAATGTGTGGATTCGAGGGTGATCTCGTTTAGCCGCCGACGTTGAACAAGACGATTAAGTGCTTCTCGAATTTTATCTCCATCTTGTGAATTTCCGAAAAAATGAAAGGTGACTTCCGACGAAAGCCTGCGAAATAATACCAAATGTCATTTACTAGTATCTAACATTAATGCATCAGACTAAAAACTTAAAAAACATAAATAATTAAAAATATATTCATAATTTGAAAGACTAAGAATTTCTCAGTAAAACGTTGAAGAAAATGATGCTAATATAATTAAGATTTAATTCCTGGTCCTCATTTTCATTTACTTCCAGATCATTTAATTGTGTAAAAGTAACGACAAAAGGAATGTTGAAAACTCATTAGTATAAATCCAAGAAAAATAGGTTATACAATAGAATAAAGGCACATTCTATAGTTACGTAATTATCCGTAACGTTAGCTCTGGACAAGCTGGAAAAGAAGTTAGAATTACGGAAAATTTCGAAATTATAGCTAGTGCGTAGAATAAAATAAATACAGTAAATTTCCGCATATTTCAACGGCCCTGAAACGTACACGTTCCATAATTTTAAGGCTCGATGGGCCCCAAATCTACCGCGAACATCAGGTTATTTTTGTTAAGCGATGTTCATTGATAGCCCGGGTTTTGTATCGATGAGAGTACTGTGAGACATTTTTTCAAGTGCGAATGTGCCGAAAAGTGCGGGTCGATTTGAAATGAATAAATACTATCAACAACAATACAGATAAATATTTCTAACCATTTTTATTTTTTAAATTAATTAAATTTAATCTAAGAAATATATTACTTCTTTAAACAATTTATTATTAATGTAATGTTACAGTTCATAATTTGTAATTTTAAATAGACCTGCGCTTTTCGGTACATGCGCAATTTACAATGTTGCGGTTGGTTAGCCTGCATGCATGTAAGTGGTTTTGTTGACGCACGACATGAGAAATTTAACATTTCCTTGAAATAGTCAAATTTTCCAACTACAAATAAATGTAATAGAAGCAAAAAAACGATAAAAATATTGACGCTGTAGACGTTGTAGTCATGATAGCATAGGTGGAAATGTCAGGAAATATATCATAATTCTTGAAATAGCAGTGCATACGCCTTTTTAGAAAAAAATATTCTGAACATTTTAAAAGTAACGAAAGCATTTATTTAACCTATTTTTCATTATTAAATTTTTTTATACCTTATAAATTCGAAAAATATTCAAATTTATATTTATTTATATTTTAATAATTTATTTAAATGTCTTAAAAATGCAACAAAGAAATCTATGCAAATGTGTGAATTTAAATAATTTTAACTCTAGAGAGGCATAGTTGAATTGGTGAGAATTAAAATTTCAGAATTTAAATTCCGCATGAAGGAATTAAAACAACTTATTACACATATTTTGTGAACTTATTAGAAGGAATTAAATAAAATCAAAATATGACCACTTCTGAGGAATAAAAAATATCTCTGTGAGGTGCGTTACCGGTACAATTAGAAGTAATTAAATATATTGAAAACACGTTCTCTTTGGGAGAATAGAAAAGTGTGTGGCGGGCGCCATGGAAATAGAAGTGAATAAGTTTACGCGTTATCTTATTCTTATTGTAGCATTTTAGACAGATGTAAAAATCGGGCATTCAAAATAATAGAATAATCTTCACTTTTGCGCTGAAATCTAAAAATATTAATTTTTTCTATTCTGCGCTTATTATCGGGAGGATAAGTGGAAATTTCAGCCGTCAGAAAGGTTATAAAAGCATAAATATTCATATTTTTTAAGTGTAGATGTTTTTGCGTAATTCTGTTCATTCCCTTTATCGGTTGAAGACCTTTCAGTTTTACGAAATATAATCAACCATCCGAAATTTGAGGTTAAAGTACCCGATTATGATACACTAGCATGAAATTTGGATGTTTTATTTTATTTTGTGACACTAAAAAGTCGAAACTGCACATGAACATGTACTGGTAATCTTGACGGTTCCTGTGCAGTAATTTGGTAATTTGGCGAAGGAGACTGTTCATGCTCCTGAAAAGGAACCTGTATGCAAGCTAACCTTTGAATGATCCTGTATAGGTTCCTTCACAGAGTCAATTGAGGCGTGGGTTCATATACAGGAACATCTTCAGAAATCTAGACATGAACTAGTGTAGAAACTAATCCGCGAAGATTCGCTAGTCACATGGCTCTCTCAATGGTGAGTTTGATCTTTAAGGGCATACAAAGGGGGCAACTTGATAGCTTTAATCGATTTTTGTATTCGCGATGGCTTTCTGTAATGAAACTTGCACATGTTTCTGTAAAGGATTCTTTCAAAGATTTCTTTGCTGGCTTTTTATAAGGGATCCTATATACACGTTTCTGTACAGGTACTTGTACATCAACATTTGCAGAATTCTTCGAGGTTCCTGTACAGGCATTTTTACTTAGGAAAAATGGAACATGACTAATAAATTACACTCTATGCTTGAGAAATATTACTATTTGCATATTTATGACTTACGTTTACGTTTAGAATGTTTTCCCCAAAAAGCTGTCTGCATTCCCACGCCATCATGCTAAAACACTAAATTTAAATCAACGAGGGTTTCCTGCTCTTGAGGCCTCTTTTTAATTAGTCAGCAATTGAATCGGACAAGACCGTACAGGGAACGTAGTAGGAGGTAACGAAACTGCGCAATTTAGAATAAGCGTGTCTCTATGAAATCCTCGTTATTGTGGTGACAGTAACTGTTAGTCTGACTTCCTGATTTATGAGTGACCATCCCCTTGAGGAGACCTTTGAAGGTGAACTTTGAAATAGACGAGCTTTAAAATAGGCGGAAGTTCACTGTACCAACTTAATTTTCAAAAAATTTCGAATATGCAAAGTAAGATGCCTTTTCAATAATCAAAAAATATCAATTATGCAGTGACTTTAAATTATCTACTTTTGATGCACTTCCCTTTTTATGAAACTACTGTGCTGTCACTGTTTTATTATTTTAGTACCTACTCACGTAACACTCAGGATTTTTAGGTCGTCCATTGAAGTGATATTAGCTATCCTCAAATATTTCGCAAGCTATAAAAGAAAAGACAAGAGATAAAAGTAGAGTTCTCTTTACATAACTTTCCTTAAATTAATTATTATTTCTGAAACACAATTAGAAATATTGAAATTCATTCAACAAAGTACTGTTTCTAAAAATTGGATCGGAATATAATATTTCAACCACTGTTATGAAAAAAAAGAAAACTAGAAAAGTGGAAAATGGTTAAACATCAGACATTAAAACTTTAAAACAATACAGCAGGGAGTAGGTTCTACCATAAATAATATTTTATGTGCGATTTTATGTCTCATATGCATATACGTGGGTGATAAATATATTATTTGATACATCAAGCAAAGAAAAATTATTATATTTTTTTAAGAAGCCGTCAAAGCAACAATAATATTGATAATAATTTTATTATGTTGAAACCTCATATAGATTCTGTTCAAATTATGAAATATTTCAGATTCTTTATAATTACTTGAAAACATTAGAAGAACAAGTACGCGATCAATTTTCCAGGAACTTTACTCCCTCCCCCCACCCTCTCCTAAATGATGCATTTTCCATTGCACTTAATATGCAGAATGATACATTGAAGAACCCCCCCCCCCCTAACATAACACGTATTATGTGAATGATCTTAAAGACGATTTGATGTTGACGAATAATCTTTAATCACATGTTATTCACATATTTTATCGTGTACCTTATAATACACTTTTTTTTTAATTTTTGAACTGGAAAGTATCTTAGATCAGACATATTTTTCAGTCTTCCTCGCCGAGTGAGTCACGCGTACTCTGAAAGGAAAATAGCTTAATAGTATTTATACATTGTTATGTATTTATATTATTTCTTCTCGTCAAGAGAAGAAAAGAGAGCGCTCGGTGAAATTCACATTTTCACTTGAACGGTGATAAAACATTTTGTAAAATATTTCCTGTTGTTCCCAGGACGTTGGAAATCTCTAAAGTCAGTGAATAAAGTGACTATGTAGAATCTATAAGAAACTCTTTGCAAGAGGAAAATAAATAAAAGGAAAAAGCTCTCGTGATTTATACGACACGTACCGTGAAATTGAAATTCTCACTTGATCGGAAATTTTAAACTTTCTACATCCTTTCCTATTGATTCTAAGACGTTGATAATCTCCAATTTGCCAATAAAGCTACAGCCAAATACACCCTTTACAAAGAAGATAATTAATGCAAAAAGAGCTCTTATATTATCCATAGATCAAACACAGTAAAATGAATATTTTCACTTAACCCGAACTTCAAAATACTACAAAATATTTCCTACTGATTATAGGATGTTGGATTTTTTTCTCAAAATGAGAATACTTCAAGTGTGACCCTATAGCATGTACATAGGGGAGAGTTGGCTATGCCGGACGCCTTAAAATGAAATGTCTTGCAATTTTGATCCGATTTGATCCAAGAAAATCTTGAAGTTAACATAATTTAAAAGAGATTTATGAGCGTCGATTTTTGAATATTTTATTTACTCTTTTTATTATGTAACGACATAGTTGACATTTTTTGTCAAATAAGAGATTAGATTTAAGTACGTATTTTTATGTGAAACATCATAAGATCAGTAAAAACGTGCATGAGAAATAATAACCGGCTGATTAAGAAGTTTAGAAAATTGTTTTATTTTTATATCAACAAATTAGCAATTGAAATTGATACAATTTTTTGTTTAAGATATACGTAAGAAAATGCTCAGTTACGATTTTTTTCTAAATTCAATGCAATTGTTAATGTTATAAAAAAATTTAATAAATAAAATTCATATTCCAGCTATTTCGCGCTCTAAAGACATCGTTCCTTAATAAAATTGAGAAGAAATTGGTCAAATATAAAAAAAGTTGGTCAAATTCTCACTGTACATTATCAAAGAAAAAGAATGTTTTAATTTATAAACAAATTCACAGCTTACCTAGTTTTTCAGAATTAAATGTATTTTTTTACCAACTCGACTGCCATTGATGCCAATACGTTAACTTTCAGCCCGCAGATGTCGTTTTATCAACTAAATAAAAAAATAATAATTTGCTATATACCTTTCGTATGTTATTCTATTAATGAGCCACAATTGTTTTATTTTTAAACAATTAACCTACAAAATCGCGATTACTTCATTCTTATAAAATGCTTTAGTGCTTCTGAATGTAACAATATTTCAATTTTTATTCTGTACTTATTTCTTTAAAAGGTATTTAAATAAATAACAAATGCTCGTGTCGCAAAAAAGTTGAAAAATGTCGGTCACTGGTCTACAATATTTTTAATTTTGACGCAAAACTTTAACTAATTAATTTGGATAGATAAAAATAAACAATTTTAAAAATTTTATAGCCCGCTGGACATTATTCCTAATAAGTTTCTTTACTAATTTTATGCTGTGGGACCTAAATATAAGTAGCTGCAAAAATAGGATCATTTAGAAAAATCTCAAAATATACTGTTAAATACAAAATTTGAAAACAAGTTAAATTAAAAAATTGGCTCAAAGGAAGTTTAAAAAGTACTTTATCTATTAAAACACAACATTTTCATGTTTCTGGTATTTCAAAACATGCTGTAAGTACTTAATTTCTCTCAAAGAATTTTTTATCGCATCCCGCCAAACTTGTTTTTTCATAATTACTTTCATAGAGCATTAAAGAACAATTTTTTCAATCATGAAATCAACCTCGTGTGCAAAAGTATTATAAGAATAAACAAACTGAGGCGTTATTTATAACATTCACTGTATCACAGTCTACTCTTAGATACTTTATTTATAGGGTGACATAAAAAAGCTGACAATACCACGTCCCTCAAATATGATACGCCTGTTTTTAACAGAATAATTTTCATAATTGCAGGACTTTATTAAGTGGGTTTTCTCCAATAATGTATACTATGTGCCAATTATTTTTACTTTACCCCGTAACATAAAGATATGAAACTAATTGATGTTTTAATAAAATAATTTTATGTAATCAGATTCGAATGTAAAAATATGACAGAACAAATTATTAGGATAATTTTGCGACTAGTTCATTCCATTTCCCAACTCTGCCAATTTTTCCAGAAAGCTAACCCGAGTTTCACAGAAGACACAAAAATGGTATAACTTTAGCGGATTTAATTTTAAACAAAATAATAAAAAAATACTCTCGAAACATTGTCAAGCTCTATTTAATCGTGAAAGGAGCGCTTAGAAAAAGCAACTATCTTTCTTAAAAAAAAAACCTTGTCACAGAGCTATTACTTATCTCTCTTGAATCGTGAAAGAAACGTCTGGGAAAAGCGACCATCTCCAAAAAAATTCTGTGAATGTAAGTGCCCCTTGAGAAAATGTATGTATTATAATTGAAGCTATAACAAGAAAGTACTTCAGAGTCCTCGAGAAAATGACAACGGGCCCTTTAAAAGGACGAATTTGAAATACAAAATAGCGTATAACTTCAATATATTAAAAAAAAAATCAACACCAATGGTACCCCTTATCCGGTTCTATTAAATTATGGACTCCTTATCTTTTATCTTTTGATAAAGAGTAAATTATTATTTTTATCGTGCTAGATAGCTTTTTTTATAAATAAGAGTGAAAAAACGTAGATTTTTATTTTGTCATTTATTAATATTAATCTTGTTGCTATTTGTTCAATGAGATTGTAACTCATATTTTAAACCACAAAGAGCAGATTTAATTGTTATTTTGACTTGAAAAATATCGTAGAAGGTTTATATCAAAAGATTGTGATTCCATAAAAAAATATCATTATGAAACAAAAACGTACACCTTCATCTCGCAAATTATTATCCATAGACAAATTGTAATTAATATGGATGAAATAAAATCGTTTTATGTGGATCTGATACACTTTTCCCCGCTTAAATAAAAATCTAATAATTCCAACTTTTGTATCTTTACCCATCTAAATTTTCTTAATTGTCTAGAAAACAAGCCTTAATAATGTAGATACATATTAGTATGTAAAAAAGGGAATATGAACTACTAACAATTTTTGGCGACTGTAATTTCTTTATTAATTGCCTCGAAAGTATAGGATTACATATAAGTAAATTATGCAATAACAAACTTAAACACATTGAATAAAAATTGGAAACATAATTTTGAATGCATCTGTTTCTCTCTTATACACATACATAATATTTTCTCGAAGATTTAGAGTCCCGCAAGATCCTTCTAGTCTACATCGTCTCCTCGCATCCAACTCGTCTCAGCTTGTAATAAAGCAGGATTATGTCGCTCTACTTTTGAGCCTCGACAATTTGTATATGCGCTTTGCGCAGTTACATAATCAAATGTGTTTTAAAGCACTCTTGTTCCTCAGCACAATCGTAGGAACACTCGCCAAGCCTCTCATCCTCAAACTCCGCCTCTTCGTTTAAAGACTCAGGTTGAATTTTTTTCAATTTCTTTTCCAGAATAAGTGCATGAGGTGCTTGAAAGTCACTCCGGAGACTCCAAGAAATATGGTTCATCGGAGGTAACAAGGACACAGGATAGGTCTGTAGCCGAGGGACACATCATGGATTTTAGAGTTTCCTTGGAGACTCTGATTACTTCAATTCCATTCTCCCTGCAGTAAGCTTCCAGAAGGGTTATTTGGAGGTGGCTGGCTGAATCTGTTTGCCCCTCTGAAGGTACAAAGCAAACACTTTTTTGTGTATTGCCGGCTCGTGTTGCCAAAGCTCGCAGGGTTGGCAGCAAACCGCATGTAATATTGGTGCCGCGATGGAGATCTCGATTCTTTTTTTGGTTCCACATTTTGGTTCTGGAAGTAAATAGAATAATTAATTTTTTTGGATTGGGGACTTGAAAGTGTTTTTGTGAGGTTTTAAGTTCTTTCAAGGTTGATGCTGCTATATCTCTTTGTCCATGGCATTGAGGAAACTAAAAAATACTTTTCAGGTCAGAATTATACATATTATTTGTTTTTGCTGATATTTATATACAAAAGTATCTTTTGCATATTTCAAGATTAGCAGATTACATTGGTTTTATTGTAGCTTAGATTTGATCCTATCTCTAATTTGCATATGTTTCGCATTTTGGCGAGAATTATGAGGAAAAAATATGACAAAAGAAAAAAAATCGCATACAATAAAGTTTATTCAAAATTTTTTATTTTATATCACATAAATTGGAGTCTTTTTTATTATTTGAAATTTTCGATTACTTTTAAATTATGTAGAGTGCTTCGAAAAAGTTTTTAATTAAGATTCTTTCAAAACTTAAGTCCTGCGAATTTTTGAATTACTCTCCTATTTTAAGAGATTTTATTTTGGAATATGTACTTTCAAAGTTTCTTCTTTTTTTGAAATTTTCTTACGCTCAATGTTTTTATTTAACGTATTATAATTCTATTAAGTTATTCTGACATTCAAAAAAGTTAAATTCGTTTATTTTTCAACGCTGTTTATCCCGAAAATAGTCAAATTGCATTACTTTTTAAATTAAAAATGAATTTTAAGCCACTTAGAATGTAAACTGGCCCAGACAGCATGATTTTACTGTTTTATAAACTGTGAATGTAGACTAAGGCCGGTTATTTTTTTACTTAAACAAACTTTTCTCTTTCTATTAGTTTCAAAACTCTAGCATATATTTTATATTTACAGTCATTACAAGTAAACATAAATATTAAATTAAATATTAAAAAGAATTCTTTTTACTCTATTTATAATTTTCTGAATATGTACAAGTAACATATTTTTTGGACTAAGTTAAATGCACACTTTTTTGTCAAAAGTTGAATAGATCGATCAAAAAATTCCTCCAGCTTGAACCAAAAAATTATGCTATTATTTTTCATTATGTCCAACATTTTTTATTGTGTTTAATATGTTTCAAATTCGCGTCAAAAAAAATTCCAATATTGTAAAATTCCTACATCCTGAACATTTTTTCCGAAAAAGCAGAATGATAATATGATTTTTTGGTTAAGGCTAAAAAAATCAGATTCATTTGTATTAACCGTACCTATAAAAAAACGCTATACTTTTGAACCAATAGGAAACATTGTTTTCTTCAAAATTTTGAATGTTCAAATTCAAAATATAAACCGCAGATATTGTCCGATCGAAAAAATGTTTTGCAGCTGTAAAGTTGGCAAGGTTGGGCAACTTTTGCGGGGTATTGAAATGCAATCAGAAAAAAAATGTTCAAAAACGAAGCGCCCTAATGGAGATCAACCGATGGATCAACCAATCCTGAAATACTTTAAATTATTTTGTGTTTTTAAAACCTCTTTAAATATCATCTTTTATATATACAAAATAACACAATCCCTTCAAATATCATGGAATACTATAAAATCCACCATAATCATTGATGTCCATTGAAGTTGTTTAAATGATATGAAAACATTTAGTTCAAATTATTATTATTGTTTTGAAATTCCTCGAAATCCAGTGAAATACTTGGAATTTCCTTGAAATCCTATCAAATCATTTGAATTTTTTCGGATCGTTTAGAAGTTTCTTAAAATATTTTAAAATCACTAGAAATATTTACGAACACCATGATATTTATTATAGTATTTTTATTCTTTTAAACCCCTTTTAACTCTAATTAGTCACACTTCAGTAGAGTCGCATAATAGTAACACTGGGTGAATTTCATTATCTCCCCCCCCCCCATGACTCCCAGAAATCTAAAAAATTGCTAGGTAGTATTTAAGGATTTCAAAAGATGAGCTTTTAGTTTTGCAACCGAAATTGTCTAAATATTTTTTAAATCGAAGAAGTTAAAGTAACCAGCGAAACTCTGCGAGGGACTCGAAGATTTTTTGTGGTGAATTTCGCCCTCAATGAATAATTAGGGTTAAATCTCAATAAATTTCATTGAATGCTCTCAAATTTCTTATAGATGTTAAATATGCAACCGCCCGAGATTTATAATGTTTCAGTTTCACTTTTTTAAATTTACTTCTGAGAGAATATTACTTTAAAAGTTTGACTAATTGTATGTTAAATCATTTTAGCATTAAATACATTTAGATTTTTTCAACTAACGAAACTAAAAGTTCCAAAAGATTATGAAAGTTCTTGAATTTTACTTTAGACATTGAAAGAAAGAATTGTTGACGCCCTCTCGCGATAAACTCATCTCACATATTACGTGAAAAGTAATTATCAATATTCTTATCATTCGTCGAATAGTGTGTCACAAACTGATGCAACATGCGTTCTCGGTAAAAAAATTATAACACAAAGAGAATCAGAAGACTGAGAATGATGAAAATCCGATAATCAGCTGAGTATAAAAATGATAAGACACGTGTCTCGGCACATTTTTCATGCCTGACCACGAGGGGCGTTACTACTTGTTAACTGTTCTACCGGCATCAACCTGGAACTACTGTCAAGGGAATGCACTCATCCTCATGGCGTGGCTTACAGTAATAGCAGTAGTATAACTTTACTGATGGAAGATCTTCCTTACCTGTCAGACAAATGGTTGAAGCATATGGACCGTAATTCCTCGCAAGTCATACTGGTGAGTGATTTTTCTTTTCTTGGAAGATAAGCTTCGGATTTGCACGTACAATGGCTTCCTGGCGAACCAATTTTCGAATCGTAAGATTCTTCGGACGTGGGATAAATTTTTAGTGCTGAACTTTGCGGAGCAAGTGGTAGCACTGGCAGCTTTCCTCGAGTTTGAATTCTCCAATTCACTGTGAGATAACTAGATAAGTACACACACAGCCGGTTTACAAGCGATACTGTTTAAACACTCTCAACACTGTCTCGCCGTATTGCTTCTGATAGCTTCTCTCAGCTTGTCTGAACACGTTTCACTGGCGACGATACGAACGCTATTGAATGACCTCGCACATCTGCGCCTCGGTTTTATTATCTAGTCTTCCCCCACCAATTTCTTAGGGAAAGAGGACGGCGTACACGTGGATGCGTTCAGTGCTACTTCGTAACCATAGCCACAGCCGGTTATTCCAAACGTTTCAGAAGAGAAGAGTTTCCCGTAGGGTTGAGTATGGGTATCCTAGGGAATGGGGAAATACGCGGACAATCGCTATGTTCGAACGCGCCAATCTAAATGCTGCATCTGTTTGCGCCAATGTAACGAACTATGACTCATCTTGCATCATGAAATCAGTTTTGAGTAGTAACTTGTTACGAATAACTAAGTTACTGAAAACTGACTGTATTTGTAACTTTGAGGATAACATCGTTACTATTTTAAAAAGTAACTTTTAAGGTCAGTTAGTGGCGATTTTTTTAGTAACTTGGAACTTAATTTTAGTTACTTTGAAGTTGCTTTATGTTTTTTGTATATCTTCTATTAAGAAAATTTTTCTGGGTTTGTTATGGGTAGAAAATTAATCTCTTTTATCCGATGATTCAGCCATTTTACCAACATCTGTATGTTTTCGTTAAATTCAACTGTGATTGACTTCAAATTATGTAAATTCTTTCTTGGTTAAAATAATATCAAATATTATATTATTCGTTGAGAATTCATCTATTTTTGTTGAAAATTCCTGTATTCATTAAAAATTTAATAATGTTGGTAGAAAGTTCAACTAATGTTTGGAAAAATAATGAACATTTTTGTTGCAAATTCAACTCTTTTGATGAAAAGTGTTGTTTTTAGTTTGAAAATTCATCCCTTTTAGTAAAACAAAATTATGTAGAGGTTTAAGCGATTTTGTTGAAAATCGTGGGTGCAGTTCCGAATAGCTGAATTCTCTGATTTTATTTAAACTCTGCATACAAAACCATAAGTCATAGATGCGTTTATCTAAGCCAATATGCAAAATTTCGCAAAATGTTCTTTTCAAATATTTTTTGTTTCGCATATTTTTTTCTGCGAGTGATAGTATCCGAGAAAACGAATGATAAATCGATTTTCATATAAAAAAATCCATAAACATCATGGGTTTTTGAGATTATCTCAGCCAATACGCAAAATTCTGCAAAAATTTGCAGACATCTAATGATCAACTATTTCAGTACTGTGCATTACCGCGACAACAGGCCCTAAGTGGCGACAAGAGTAATCATGCACTTCTCTGACTAATCAGTTGAATCAGTTGAGGATTCATAAGTTTAGTTGAAAATTCATCTGTTTGGTTGAAAATTTGGCTACTTTGTTTCAAATACTTTTTTGGGGGTATAAGATTGAAATATTTTGGTAGAAACTTCTTCTATATTGTCTTAAATTTTCTTCTTTTTCGTTAGAAAATCGTACAACATTGAGACATTTGGTTCAAAATTTTTATTTCCAAAATGAAAATTTAATTATTTGATTGAAAATTGATGTATTTTCTTACAAGTTCAACTATTTAGTTAGATAGTAGAACTATTTAATTGAAAAGTAACTTTTCTGTTGAAAATTTATCCTTTTGGTTTGAAAGTGTTCATTTTGGTTTGAAAGCTTATTTCTTCCTGTAAAAAAATGCATATTGTTTTGTTAAAGGTAAAAGTGTTTGGTTGAAAAATTTGTTTAAAAACCTTTCTTAGTTGGCAATTTAACTCTTCTGGTGAAAATTTATCTTTTTAGTTAAAAATTTAACTATTTTTTTAAAAGTCATCTATTTTGTTGAAAATGCAATATTATTTCTTGAAATGTTAGGAATTTAAAGTGCTTCAAATTGAATCATACAAAAAGTGTTTTGTCAAAAATTTAATACATTTTAGATCCTGCCTCTTACCATTATAACGTGAATTTCAGAATAAGGATTTAAACCTAGACAAATTGTTCTAAATTTAATTGAACTAATTTTAAGCCATAACAATGAAAAGCATTCCTATTTGTTCAGTTGTACATATACTATTTTCAGCTATTTTATCAGTCAAAAGTTATGATTTGCATAGTATCGTGAAACAGGGACATGAAAATGCTAGAACTAAATACGTGAATCGTGATTTTAATTTAAAACTCAATATGAAAAATCATTATAAGGGCCAATTTCACCAACTCTGATTAAATCCATGATTAACTAATGATGATTATTTTTTAAGCAATGATTAAATCAGCGTTAACCAGCGATGCGTTCTACTAAGCATTTTCAACTTCTGGTTAGCTAATCGTATACTTTGTTCGTTGTAAGGTCTAGTTTCTAGGTCTTTCTGTTGTAACGGCGACTGATTGGTTAGAACGATATTCTTCGTTAATACTCGGGGCCATATTAGCATATAATAAGATTCCCAAGTTTGAGATTACGAGTGGTTTCAGTGGCAAGTGCAATAGAAGAGAAGTGGCAATTGTGTTTTTTTTATAAAAATAGGAACAAAAAAGTGAAGAAAAGTGTTGAATAATATCTCCAGCAGCAATAAGACGCGAATCAGTTGCGTAGTACCGTAGAGCAAGTAGGAGCTGTATCCTAGGTGGAATACCATTGTTTCTGAAATATAATTTTTATTTATACATGGTAACCAGAAGAAAAGTGTTGAATAATGTACATTTGGATAAAAAGAAGACCAATGACTATTATTTATAAACATGTTTCATACAAAAAGATTAGGTTTGGAATGAGAAAATTGATTGTGTACCAAAAATTATAATTTTAAATAAAATACATAGATTTTCAAACAAATAGTTGAGTGTCCAACCAAAAAAAAAAATACAATTAAAATCAGTAAAACTTTCATTTAAAAAAATTTGCAACTCAGAAATGAAAACAAATTTCCAGGTAAGAAGATCAATTTTCTACAAAAAACAAGGAATTTGTTAGAAAGTGCATATGGTTTGAAACAAGTAGTTTCAATTTTTAAGGGCATGTGATACTTACAATTTCCCCGGCTTTTTTTCCACAAAAATGAAAATTTTTAAAAACTGAATTCGGAGATGCTATAAAATATCATAACAGACGTCCCCGGACTCTTTTTTTGAGGGATAATAACAAAAACAATTTATTGTGTTAAATAAAAATTTTATGCATATATATTATTTTGAGGTTACGTCGTTTTTTATCTCTGCCTTTCCGATAATCTGGAAATTATTTATGAAATAAACTTTTTTGATTGCCTGCAAAAAGTGTTAGTTCAGGGAGATTAGTTACTATGTTTATTTGCAAGTCCAAAGTTTTCGGCCAAAAATATTGTGTAGTTTGGAAGTAACGCACAGGAGAATTGTAACATACATAACCTCCAAATGTACACACGTTGTTAGCAATATCAAAAATTTTTTTGAAAAAAAAAACACAAATAAGGTGTGCGGGGACGTCCGTTAGCATGTTCGCTATCATTTCACAAATTTTTAAGACAAAATATTGATTATTCTAGAAACAAAGCCGTCGGAACCTAAAACTGTTAAAATCGATACTAATTCCTAAGCGCTATGCAAATTAATCAGATTTTGCTAAATTAAAACTTTTTTGAATTAAACAAAAAAAAAGTGTGTGGGGACGTCCGATAGCACGGTCGCTATCATGCCCCAAATTTTTAAGACAAAATATTGATTATTAAAGAAAAAAAGCCGTCGGAACCTAAAACTGGTAAAATCGACAATTTTCTAAGTATTACATGCCCTTAACTGGAAAAGATAAATTAACCAAACAAACAAGAAGAGTTAAATGCACTCACTGCACTTGCATTTCAATTTCGGGGTTATGTTATTTTAATCACTGATTAAATTCCATAACCAGCCATTATTGGGTGGTTAAGTTAATCCATGATTATTTTCCCCTCATCATGATTAAAAGAATGATGGAACACTAAGTATTAATTAAATAAGGCTAATCAATGCTTAACGATTGAATCAGAGTTGGTGAAATCGGCCCTAAATGACTGATGAAAGTAAGTTCAAAGAAATTAATAATTTTGGTGATCCTACCGAACAAGACGGAAAAATAAACCCCGTTTAGAAACTGATATGATGGCCAGGATATTTTGAATGACATATCTATGTATTACTCAATTAGAATTTTATTCTTAATACATATTGTTCTTAACTTGCCGAAAAATATTGTGTATTTTTATTTAATTTAACTAATTCCTTATTTGTGGCAAATCAAGTTTTTTTATGAATGATCATCTTAGTTATTTTGATTTTCAAATGATAAAATTAAGGAAGTGAAACAACTAAATTTTTAGGTAAATTGATGTTACTTAAAAACAGAAACTTATTCAAATATTTATAAAATACATTCTTTTTCATAAGCTAAATTAACTTTCTAAAGGATTGAGGAGAAATGCAGATGGAAATAACTCACAGAAGGACACAAAATGTGACAAAATGCGGTTTTTTCGTTATAAATTTCTAGAGTTTATAATTTGGGTCCAATTTGCTAGAAGGGACCTTATCTTAAAGATTTTGTAATATTCTTCTTTATTCAATATATTTTTACTTAATAAATGAGAAAAAAGTCATTTTCAGGGTATCCAGCGGATCGGGGAAATCCCGGGAATTTTATCCAGCAGGGAAAAACCGGGGAATTTGATTTAGGATCAGGAATTCTTTTGGCCTTTCGCAAGTATACTTTTTTTTACTTTATCTTCTTTTATTGTTTAGTCGATAATCAAAGAGAGGTCAATTGCGTTATTTTTGTTAAGTAGATAAGAGTAACATTTCCTTATCTAAGAGAGGCTGAAACCTATCAAAATCCTCTATAAAAGAATCAGGTAGAAGTCAAATTGTGAATTATTTAAGAATATATTGCAAAAGTACCGCATATTTCAATGTTTTCTTAATACTTAAATAACGCCTAATATAATAAACATTTAAAAAAGTTGATACAAAAAAGTTTGAAACATTTCATTGTTTCTGATCTTTAGGATATCAATAATAAACATCAAATTCATATAGATTTTAAATATATTTGATAGAAACCTCATCCATTACCTATTTCATAGATTTTACACAAATATTTCTTTCAGCATAAACAATATTAAAGATTTGCCAACATTTTTGTTTAAATTTTAAACATATAGCACACGACAAGCAACAATTTTCACAATAACGGCGATAAGTTGGTGCGATTTTATAGAAATTCACCTTTAAAATAATGCAAAGGGCATTGAAAAACATTTA
>NC_046662.1:94983635-94989065 GCF_010883055.1 Belonocnema kinseyi
TTTAAATTAATAATTTAAAACAATTTTGATTTAAATTTGAAGACAATTTTACATTTATTGTCGCCATATTTGTTATCGGCAATGTAGTTTCGATTAATAGCACTTTAATTAGTGATAAATAAATAATTGTCTCCTTTACGACATCATTATTGTATAGGCATTATTATGTTAAATTTATTATTTCTATAAGCAGATTGCAGATAAATTACAAAAAGCATATTTAAATTGGTCGAGGGAAAAATGTGGTCAGGAAAAGACCAGAAAAATCAAATAATATTGTGCACTTGGGTAACAGCTTATCTGAGTGAATCATGTAACACAAATGAATAATTAAAGTATTGTCCAATTTAATTGTCATTTAAACAAATAAAGTATACAAATGATCTATTATTGTAATTTATGGCGGAAAAGTTGTTCAGTTTACTATAAAACAGGTTTAAATTATGGTCAGATAGACAAAACTCTGTATAAAATAAACAATGCAATCATTGTTATAAAAAAATTCCGTATCAAAATATTTTATCGTCGGCTTTTTCAAATTCATACTTTTATTAATCACCTGTATAGCCTGAATACCTGTTTTGAAATATTTCACTTTTTTCAATGGCCAAAGTAAAAGTTAATTTGCAAAATGAAACAAAATCGATATCAGAAGAAACATTTGTTCTACCAAATTTTTTTTTATCAGACGAGAAAAATACGTGTAGTTTCAGTTTCTTTGAAAGAGAACAATTTTAGCCGCAAACCTGATATAGATTATTAAGTGGGATTATTTCGTATTTGATAACTATAGTATGACGTGTTTAAATATCACCCACATAAAAAGATGATATATACATCAAAAGCCAAGAGCAAAGTTATATTATCAGTTAAATTAGTAAAATCTTAAGAAGCATTGATTTACATGTTTTTTTACTTACAAAAATTTTTTTGTCATCTATTTCGCACCTATAAAAAAAAACTTCTTTTTAAATGACAATAAGTTCTCTTGTTAAAATAAAACATTTGTGATTTAAAAACTAAGGTTATTAATTAATTCCTAATTTTGAAACTTTTGTATAGAAACACATTGTTTTTGCACTAAAACCACTTTAAATTGTTAGAAGAGTGACTGCCAGTAACAAAACTCTATAGAAAATTAACAACAACCGTAGTTGTTTCGCGTTTCGCACACAATAACATTTTTATTCCGCGTTTAGCGTTCGATACTGTATTTACCTCGCCCTAAGCGCTCTGTCTTTGTACTTCCCCCGCATTTGTGCACAGAACTTTCAAAATTAAAGGTCAAAGTATCGCTACTTGTAATTTGGCGATTGTGAGTTCCCTTTTGTTAAACCTCCTTTGAATTTAACGAAGATATTTACATCACTTAGCCAAAATGCGAACTTTTCTATATTATGTCCAACACTAATGCATCAAATGTATATTACATTTATTTCTTTACCACGGCCTAGGATTGCTTGTTCAGATATTGCAAAATAAGGTAAAATTTTTATTTTTAATGATTACTTTAGTATTGGTTCCTTATTTTGCATTACATTTTATTTCCAGCTACCCTGAGAGTGTATCATTTGAATAAATTTATATTACTGCAATTTATATTGCATCATTGATATTTAAGCAGACGTATTTTTATTGCCTTGTTTTTATGATTAAGAATAGTGCGCATTCTTTAAAAAAACAATTTTGTTATTAAAAATTGTATTGCCACTTATGTCATTTTGCTATAAATTTAATTTCTTTATTTTTGATGTTATTTTTTTACGATTCAAGACAAAAATACGCAACCGAATGTACAGTGGTTCTAAAAAAATTTGTAAATGTAATTTAGGCGAAAAAGTTTGTGAAATAAAATGTTATTGTTATTGTTCTTTTATTTTTAATGTTATTTTTTACGATTCAAAGAAAAATTACGCGTCCTATTAAAAAATGGCGAATAACAAATGTGTGTTTCTTTTTTGGTTAACAACTTTTGTCAATTTTTATTTGTAGCTTGTGTTGCTTGCCCAAAAATCAAACTTTCTTACATTTAATGTTGCTTTTTTACGAAAAAAGAAAAACTACGTGCCTTATTGAGAAGTGATTAATAACAAATTTGTAGATATTTTTTGGTTGCACAATTTTTGCTTGTTCATATATTTCGCATCTTGCATAGTTTCGTTTGTTTTTTAGATTCTGCAAATACTATCACTCAGATAATTTTCTCTTTATCGAAAAAAGTTGTGAGGATAAATTATTTGAAATTCTGAATACAATGAATAACCGTACATAAAATGTTTAAATCTTAAAAAATTGTCTCAAAATTTTTTTAAATGATCTAACTTTTTGAATTTTCATCCAAAATAGCTGACTAACGAACTCGATTTTACTTTTTGTTCTCTAAGATCATGTACCAAAGCGCAACTTAATCCTAAGTTTTTCAGAAGTTATCCGGTACACAAACGTTAACGACAACAACTACGACAGCGGAAGACACCACAATAAAACCTGTTCTTGTGATACAGGGGTCTCGAAACGTGATGATTTAAAGAAACCCGCGATTGTCGGTTTTCACATAAAACGAATACCTCCTTATTATGATGAGAATGTAAAAATCTTTTTGGAAGAATATTTAACTCAAGGTGATCCAATTTATATCTCCCTTAATTACCTGAATTATTATAGATACTCCTAAAATTTATATGCGTTACATTTTTATATAAATATATGAGTGTCGAGAAACTTGCAGAAATAAATATTGATAATTATTAATACAAAATATTAACATATACAAAAAAATCCTAAGTAACAACTAATTACAATATTTTTTCCACAAAAATTGTTTATGGAAATATTAACATTGATTCATGGAGAAAACGATCTCACATGATTGCAATATATTCCGTAGCTCCTGCGCTATGCATCGTAATTATCGTAGTATATAGCATAAAATAGTGATATCGTACATATCGCAAGATTTTACATTATATTATTATTTTATTATATTATATATACGAGGGTTCTAGTACTGGTCAAGCGATTTTAGTGCATTATAATATATTGTACATAGCTCCGGAACCTGCTTGTAAGGCATCATATTGCGGTTTATTTCAAGATGTAGGTTTTGCGATACACTGAGAAAACTATATCGCAAGAATTACAATATATACAGTAATTCCTTCGCTATATATCGCAATTATCGCATTATAATAGTGCGAAATCGTGATATTGTACATTGCAAGTTTTTACATTATATACCGCATAATTGTGCAATCTATAAAGAATTTAAGTTTATTACGACAATTACGAGGCCAGCGCTATCCAGCGTCGTGTAACTTAATTAAGTTGGAGGGAAATGGGGATTCCCATCTGTCAGTTACTTTTCGCGCTTTTTCTAAATGATATTAAAATAGTTCTAATTCGTCTATATAATAGTGTCATTTCTTTCGGAGGAGATATCTCAGTAAGAAAAAATTTGTTTTGTGTTATCTGCTGCTGATTCTACATGTTTTATCAACATTTTCACTCATACTTTGCCTTCTTCCCATTGCTGCTAAGGATGCCATGGCTGACGACAGCAACACAAT
This sequence comes from Belonocnema kinseyi, assembly GCF_010883055.1. NCBI lineage: Eukaryota > Metazoa > Arthropoda > Insecta > Hymenoptera > Cynipidae > Belonocnema > Belonocnema kinseyi. The sequence goes on from NC_046662.1 coordinate 94,987,202, forward strand.
TTAACTTCACTTTTTTCTGTGATATTAGTGCATTATAATATCGTAAAATTGTCCGGGCCCTGCGTGTACGTTATGGTATTGCGCTTTCTTGCAATATAGAGGTTTTGCGATATCTTTTTCTCTGTGTATCATTGTGCGATATCTTTTTTTCCGTGTTATTGGTAATTTTCTATTGAATTTTGTGACTAATGCTAACTCTCGTAATATATAATTAAGGGCAGTTTTAGTGCAAAGAGAAAATGCTTTCTATGCGAAAATCGGAAAATACGGAATTTACTCCTTTTATACTTGTATATGAAAACTACAATTGTTATTTTGTAACAAATGTAACTTAACATGGAAAGTGTCTACGTGTACCGAAATTTCCTTACAAATATGAGTCTGTTGACACAAAAGTCCGGATATTTTTAACAAGATTTTGGTACAAATAGCCCTTTTCCAGCTCCTCCTATGCAAACCGAAATAATCCGACTATTTGTACCGAAAGTTTGGTACACGTACTCCCGGCCAATAAACATAGGGCAATTAAAAAACCACGTCCTGCTTTTTTGATCACCTCCTCCCTTTTTCCTCACAGATCGTCACAAAATGCTTGAACACATATACACTGAGAAAAAGATCTGTTTGAATCAAATATATTTTATTTGAATCAAACATATTCTTTCTTATACAGTCGAACAAACATTTGATTGATATAAACAAATTTTTTGGTTGACGATACATTTTTTATTTAAATATATATTTTATTTGAAAGAAATAAAATTCTTATTCAAGTTAATTATTTTTTCTGTTAAATTATTTGCAGATTTTGTTCGATTTAAATAAATTTTAATTTTGATTCAAAAAAAGAATTTTCTGTTTTCAATAATCCATGTTTTTCGCTATAGTAACAGTCACAGCTATAGGTTAGAGGTTAGCAGACACTCTGAGAATCATAAAGCTCGAAATAAAGTTCTAAATCTTTTTAATAGGGTTAAGAATGTAGCAAGAAAATAACTTTTCTTTAAAATATAGATTAAATCGCTGGGTAAATCCTAGGTTTTCAGCAATTCTTACAAAACGAACACTTTTATTTCTCTCATAGATGACTGAAGTTACGCAAAAATAAAACTGGCGACAGTCTGCAATTGGTGAAAACCCAACTGTTTACTAGCTCGCCCAATGTAACTTGAAAATTTCCAAGGCTTTGCTTCGGTATAGTCTTTACATTACTGCTTACACATTTCGCGAACAAACACGCTGACACATTCAACGATTCACCCACCATTTTGAATACCTCAAACTAAATGACGCTGCAGCACACCAAAACTGAAGCGGATGCACGAAGAACTATTATTTGTTTGAATCAAATAAATACGTTCTTTAATTTAAGTGCAAGACATTTGAACAAAATTATTGTATGGCTTAATGAAATTATTTATTTGAATCAAACAAATCGTATCAAACAAATAATTTATTTTATTCAATGAGTTTCAATATCTTCCATATATTGAAATTAAACAAATGTTTTATTGATTGAAATAAAGAAGGTGTGTTGAAAAGAAAAAATGTTATCAAACAAATTTTTTTGCTTGAATCAAAAAGATCTTTTCCTCAGTGTGTGTGCACACTGTCATAAACACAAATACCCTTCCCTCACTCTTTCTAAGTCAAAACTTGCTCTTCTGTTTCATTTGATAGACGTCGAAAATACGACACAAAACGCCCAAACGTAATATCGTGAAGCTGTATTTGCACTTGTGACTTTTGACTTATGATTGTATTTTTTAAATCACATGATAAGTCAAATCTAACTTTAAGTCAGCTCTAAAATAAGACGTGAATTCGAAAACAAAAACAATAAAATGGTCAAAAATTGTAAAGT
>NC_046662.1:94989165-94990950 GCF_010883055.1 Belonocnema kinseyi
AGTGACTTTAGTGCATTGTAATATCGTACAAAGCTCCGGAATCTGCTTGTATGTTTTCATATTGCTCTTTATTTAAATACAAAGTTTTTGCGATATCATTGTGCGATATCTTTTTCTCCGTGTAGAAGGATACTTTACTTTATTCCAGTATAAAAATGCTAATTTCTTATTTAAGATCAGTTAGTGCTTTATTCAAGACAGTTTACACGCTTCAATTCCGATACTTCCTTAATTCAAGTCAAATCTGAAATTAAGTCAAACAGTCGCGCGCCCTGGGCGCGCTGAATCTTGCGAGACACGAGCGCAGCGCGCGATGAAAATGTGCCCACGAGGCGGGTAGATTTTTTAATATGTTATTACATTCTCATCAGAGAAGGTATTAGATTAGTGTAAAATTTGAACCTCCCCCCCCCCTTCCAGTTTTTGTCAAATGTCCACATTTTGAGAACCCTAAACTGAAGGTCAAGTTCGTTAGCCAGCCATTTTTGATAAAAATTCAAAAAGTGGGCACAATTAGAATATTTTTAAAACCACTTTTTTCAAAATTCTAAAAATCTCTGTACGGTTATTCATAGTATTCAAAAAGTCGAACAATTTATCCCTTTGACTTTTTTCCAAAAATTAAAAATTACCAGAGTTATAGCATTTGCAAAATGCCAAAAAACACACGAAAATGAACATTTTAAGCCAAATAACGCACTATATGAAAAAAGTTAAGAGAAGAAAAATGTTGCTTTTTGAATGTCCTACAAGATTATCATAACAACTTTTTGAATTTTCTTGAAAAATCCAAAATTCAAATTTAGACAGCATACAAAATAATGAAAAATCCAAAAAATACATTTTTCGGCCAAACTATGCAAAATACGGTAAAAGATGAGTACACAAAAATTGTGCATTTGAAAAAGATCTAAAAATTATTTATCGACCACTTTTTGATAGGATACGTAGTTTTGGCTTTAATTATGAAAAACATCATTAACAGTAAAAAAAAATCTGCCCGCTGCGTGTGCACATTCTTATCACAACTTTTGTCTTTTAATTTCTTTTTCATCTCATGTGTGGAGTTTCAAAAAATGTAACCTTTCATGTTTTTGGTGCTATTTTTTACGATTAAAACTAAAAGCAGAACTATAAAAAAATTATAAATAACAATTAAATCATTTTCACATTCTTATCAGAAAAGGTATTAGATTTGTGTAAAATTTGACCACCCTAGTTTTTATCAAAATATCCACGTTTTGAGACCCCCTGAATCCGAAAAAAGGTTTTTATGAATGTGTCTGTCTGTATGTCTGTATGACTGCCGTGATGTCTGCCTGTATGTATTTATGCCTGTCTGTCTGTCAGCACGATAACTTTTGAAAAAATCATTCTATTAGATTGGCCTCTAGTTCACTCTTTTAGTGACCTAAAGTAAAGGTCAAGTTCGTTAACCAGCCATTTTGGATAAAATATCAAAAAGTGGGCGCATTTTGAATATTTTTGAGACCATTTTTTTCAAAAATTATTAGAGTTATAGCATTTACAAAATTCCAAAACCACACGAAAATGAACCTATTAAGCCAATTAACGGACGATATGAAAAAATGGCAAGAGAAGAAAAAGTTTGATTTCTAAGTGCTCTAAAAGATTAACATAACAACTTTTTGAATTTTCTTGAGAAATCAAAATTTGAAATTTTGACAGCATGCAAAATAATGGAAAATTCAAAAGTTACATTTTTTCATACAACATTTTCACAGTATTTCAAAAAGTCTTAAATATATTAATGCATTTTTAAAA
>NC_046662.1:94991050-94994075 GCF_010883055.1 Belonocnema kinseyi
TCTGTGTAAATTTCAATATTCAGTTCTGACAGTAAGTTGAAGGCAACCTGAAATCACCTGTAAGGCTTTCATCACCTAAAAATAAAGGAATATGTCTTTCCTGAATTTCAAGTTCGTACTACCTTGCATGACGTTACAGAACGCTTGCGCTATTATGCAGCTCGAGGCCATTTTTTCTAGTCGCATCCTACTATGCTATGATGCTATGTTTCAATATTTCGTGGAGTTTTCGTTTCACAGATTTTAAAAAGTGCTGCAGCAAAATCAGTTTCAGTCGTCAGCCAATACTTGGATTATTAAACCCATCAAAATAATTAAATTATTACAAAACTTTTTGCTTCGCAACGTGAGCACCTTTTCAATACCGTTTTTTCCATTTTTCCTACTTTTCCTGTACTTTATAACAAGTTTGAACCCAACTTCTATATTTTCTAAAACGAATAACTATTATATAAGAACAGTTGATGACTGTTGGTAGGGCGTGAGAAATTCCTGCAGAAACAACGACGATTACAATTATAACATGAGAATGAAAACAGTATTGTAACGTATACAGTGACATTTTCAGCCCTAAGACTCCATTATAAATGTTCCAAGACCCAAAATTTTAGACATGAATAAGGCGAGTTTGCAGAGTTCTTGCAGAGAGTTAGAGTTAAGAAAGTATAACCAGTATTGTCCACTGCATGTGACATTTGGAGGCTGCTGAAAAATGGAAGATATAAAATTCGCATACACAGGACAAGTAGCCAAGATATGAAACAAATCCTCTTTTTCCCCGAGATTGCATATTGCACAGTTTCTGGATGGCTTATACGTAAATTTAAACTCACCGATTCGAATACAAACTCTAATTGAACCCAAAAGCCTGAGCTGAGCAATTGTGCTTGGGACATAAAAAGGGAGACGAAAAGTAAGATAATATTGAACGCCTGGTACGAATGACAAGTCAGCGTTCGAAACTTAATTCAGTAACTGAAGAAGACTTTATTCTAAAGCTATTCACTGCTGTCCAGAACGCTTTAGCGTTATTGCAAGATGCAAGAGTATTTAACAGATTACACTCAAAATTCTTTCTTTTTAAAATTTGAAGCTCGAGGTCAACTTTCTTTATTTTTCTATGCTCACTAACATCTAGGTCTGCAAATTGGGATAACTTACATGTTTTTAATGAGTCTTTTAATTTACGACGCATCATATCACATTCTCTATCGAACCAAGGTTTTTTTCCTGGTACTCGCCAAAAAGGCTTGGAAACCAGGTCTAATTTATCCGCTACTACAGAAATTGCAGATGTGAGGTTCTCGTTCAACACATCCACATCCTCAACAGTACAAGGAACACCAGGCGAGACTAATATTTGCTCAGTGTATTTCCGTGCAGACGAATTTCTTATAATCTAAAGAGGTATTTAACCGAACATTTGAAGTTAAATTACGATCAGCAATTTTCACAACCACTGGTAATTGTTCTGCTAATGTAGGAATCCCCAAAACCGAAAAATCGGAAATCAAACCCAAGGAGTCCGTATAACAGAAAATGAGATCTACTATACTTTTACCCTGATGGCCTATGAAAGTATATTGTGGTGGGGTATCATTTTCAGATCTGCCATTTAAAACAAATAAATTTTACCACTCCAAAAAATGTATTAATGCCTTACCTTTGGGTTGATTTCTTTGTCCAAAGCTAAGCGGAAATGAGAAACTACCACATCCTTGGGTAAAGATTCATCAGTTAACTAATTCAGTTCCCCTATACGAGAGTTAAAATCACCCCCTTCCCAAAATTGGGATATTAGGCTTGAAGTAAACATTACAAAAAATAAATTTAAAGGCTTGATGCCAAAATTTAATAAAAATCCAATTAGAAGTAATGTCTAAAATTTCATAGCCGAAATATGAGCAATTAACATATATAGCTAAACCTCCGCTGGGTCTTCCTCTGTTACTCTTTCTAGAAGCTATACTTACTACGCAGGTGTAATTCTGAAGCCAGGCCGGGGGAGATATTACCGTTGACGTGGACCAAATCTCAGCGAGGCATATTATATCATTATCGGTGATCGAAGAGGCAAGCTCTGAAAAATTCGTAAATCCATGCACATTCCAGAAGATGATACGAAGGCCAGGACCTTTCCCCTGCATGCCGCTGACGTCTATATTGGTCTCCAAACTCTCTTCCACCACTAGTTAGGAAACCGGGCTCTCTGTCCTGCTCGCCTGTTTATTTGACCTTCCAGACCCCTTTCTAAGAAATCTGTCAATCTGACTGTCAGAGGAGGTAGAGGATGAGGAACCAGAACGATTTCGCCTCGTTCTGATTGCTCTCTTGACTGTGGATGAAGGATCAGGAAGACTGTTGTGGCGTGCGTTTTCTCTACACGTGTGTGGCAGAAGTTTCCAACTTTCTCTATTTCTCTATTTATGGTCAACTAAGCTAATCCGCTTGTTTTCGAGGAAACTCACGTCCGTCCCTTGACGATCGCCTTAGGTCCCAGTGACACTTTCCCTCGGACTTCGTGGGAGGGACTTACCCTTTCTCTACGATTTTCCGAGTGGAAGTTTCCTTCACTGGGGCTGTTTTGGCACTCTGACTCGAACTAGCATCGCGTTTAGATCTCGGCCCTTTTGCTAGCTTCGATATTCGCTATCCGTCAAGTCCGCGCGACGACCATTCTGTAAATTGTTTGTATCAACCTTTTAGTTTATCCTGAATAAATCATTACTTTGTTTATCCACGAATAAGCGTTACCTCAACCAACATTATTTTACCCTCTAACCTTCCACAAATTGGTGACCCCGACGTGATTAAGGGTGAACGCGGTAACTCTAAAACGCTGACGTGTTTCTAGTGTAGTGCAATAATTGTGACGTGTTTCTTGTGTAGTGCAAAAAAAAACTGAGACGTGCTTCAAGGTAGTTTTTTTTTTCGTGACCTAATTGTATACGATGCCTGGAAACGACGCTACCTTTGGCGCTCCAGCGCCCATTGTGAACGTCCATGCGCCACGACATTTTCGAGC
>NC_046662.1:94994175-94995959 GCF_010883055.1 Belonocnema kinseyi
ATCTCGGCCCTTTTGCTAGCTTCGATATTCGCGATCCGTCAAGTCCGCGCGACGACCATTCTGTAAATTGTTTGTATCAACCTTTCAGTTTATCCTGAATAAGTCATTACTTTGTTTATCCACGAATAAGCGTTACCTCAACCAACATTATTTCACCCTCTAACCTTCCACACTGTCAATAAAACAAGTATTTTCCAAATTTGATTCTCCTTGGAGTTCTTCGATTTTCAAATCCGAGAGAGGTTTATTGTCAACCAGCAGCTTCTTTTCCTCTACAAAAGCCATAATTCCAGACTGTTGATGCATTTCCTTAGCTACCCACAGCTTCTTTCTCTCTAGTCTCTTTAGCAGCGATGAGTCGTGAGTAATGTCGATATTCGCTTTTCCATAATTAATTGCTGATGAAACCGATAGCACAGCTTAACCAAAACAGGGCGATCACCCTGTCCGTTTCCCAACCGAAAGGCATCCGTGATATGCTTAGCGTAGATCGCTACATCCATCTCTGAGAATGTACGAACAAGACAGCTTGGAAGGTTTTCATTGTTCAATGTGTTTTCAGGGAAATTGTGCACAATAAGGTTATTGGCACGAACACTTCTTTGCAGAAAAGACATTTCACTCCTCAAGGTGGATATCTCCGCAGTTAGAGCAGAATTACTCTGTTCCAACCTGTCACACTTAGCTTTTAGCAACTGTGATTCTTTGACAAGCGAATCTAAATCAGTTTTTGAGTCCGTTATCGTATCGAATACTAAAACGAGAAATCTTCACTCAGATGTATAAATTTAGTTTTTGTCGACTGTTGTGAACAGCTGCCACTGTGGTATATATATACACGTTGACCGATGAGGCAACACAGGAGATAGCTTCTGCACAAGCGCACTAAACCACTTTAAAGGATCTTTAGGTTGGGTAGTAGCACCCACAATAAGAAATTGCAAAAAAAAACACTAAAACCAACCAAAGTCACTTCACGAAGGTAAAAAGCATTCTTTAAATTTAAACTAAACACAAAACTGAGCTTAAAATCACGGCTTTTACTCCGACTATCACCCAAAACATTATTTCTTAGGCAAAAACGTCACAGCTCCAGGAACGCGTGTTTCGATGACGGCGTCATATTTGCCACTCAATTCCTGGTTTTTAGTTAGAATATTACCTTAATTTCAGTTAGGGTAGTGTATTAACTTAAGGTTACACTAGCTTTCAGTATACATATATTCTTAATTGAAGAGCAAGCATCCTGAATTTCAGGTCATGCCTCCCTGAATTTCAAATAGTCCCGACCTGAATTTCAGGAATCTAATTCCCTTAATTTAATGTTCAGATATAGTTATTAATTTCATATTGCCTATGCTTCTTTTTGTGACACCTTAAAATAAGCCGAATTTTTGACTTAAATTAAGTACTTTTTTTTCTGTGCTTCGCACTCGAATTTATCCCTGAAATTGCATAGCATTTCCATAAATGTTTATTATTATAATTCGTAACTTTCATTGGTATTAAAACAGACGAAGTTTCCTTGTCCCGTAAAAAAATGCGCATTCTTTTTAAAAAAATTTTGTAATTAAACGTTTTATTGCAACTTTTGTCGTTTTTCCATAAATTGAATTTGCATTGTTATATTTGGGAATATTTGAAATATTGCTTTTTTTAGTCATCGTGTTCACAGCCAGACATACGTACAGACATACAGACATACATACAGACACATTCGTAAAAACCTGTTTTTCGGATTCAAGGGTTCTCAAAACTTGGACAGTTGACAAAAACTTGGGGGG
>NC_046662.1:94996004-94997939 GCF_010883055.1 Belonocnema kinseyi
TCAAATTTTACACAAATCTAATACCTTCTCTGGTGAGAATGTAAAAAGAATATATCCTTATAATTTTTATCATTTTAAGTTTTTGGTTCAAGTTTTTCGCAGAAAGCCTTTAAATCTTGAACAGAACGTAAATACTGTAAGAGATCAGTAAAATTAAATCACTAATTTTTCATTTTTCAAGCATTTCAAAAAGTTGCTGTACAAATTTCATTAGTCAAAGTGTAATGTCACACTGGTGTAACCCATTCAATTCAAATATTTGGATACAAAAATCATTTTTAATAATACTTTTGGTTTTAATTTTGTATATGGTTCCGCGTTAATTTACGACACTTTATCATTTTTTCATAATAATTAAATAAACAAAAATGTGTTTCTTGAGAAGTGTAAAAAATATTTTTTTTATTGAATTTCTCAGGGAAAGGTTGGAAAATTGCTTTTCATGTGTTTCTATGAAAGTGGGGGTTATAGGCAGGTGATTAAATAAGGATTTTTGTGATAAATTATATAGCTAGCTGATAGGAATATCTATCTTAAGGGGATGGACAGCTACATATACATTTTCAAATGCATTTCTTTTCAAAATCAAAAGTCTAAAAGGGCCTGAAAAATTGATAAAACATAAGATCGTGATTTTTTACATCCACAGTTCATTGTAGTTACTTTCTATCAAAATATCGCTTGAGTTTGTATTATTTTAATTTACTGCTGTATTTAAATATTTACATTCATAATAAAAGTGAGGCTGAAGGTTATAATACTTAGCATATTATCTGATCCATGTATAGATATTGATCAGCGAATCGTATCTTTATATTGTATTAGCAATCCGCCCATTTGCTTTGACGTAAGACAATGCTTCATATATTTTACAAATATATACATTTAAGCATTATACATAATTGAACATTAATAATTTCAATTTACATCTCATTTTGTAAAATTTTCAACTAAAATAAAGTTATTAAAAAAATTCTTATTTATTATATCTTCGTATAGATACTACGGTTTTAGTTTAAATGCAGAAATACTTTTTTCGTTTAGAAAAGATAGAATATTTTTTGACTAGTATTACGGAATTCTCTGTAACATAGCGCTACATGCGTGATCGGTTAGTTTTAAGAAAAAATCCGTATAAAAAATGTAAGAAACAAAATCGAGTTATGGTTCGCCAAGAGAAATTTCTAATCAACGTAGAATGCCATGCGCGATTTTAAGTTTTCGGTTAAATCTATATTTATATTTTAATTTATTATTATTTATTTCTGACGTGGAGATTTCTCCTGATATGTAAAAATGTATGGAGTTTTGAAAACAAGGAAAATGAAATGTCACACGCGCAGCATTTGAACCAGGAAAAACCACTTATCAAAAACACGTAAACGGTGGGTTTTTCTATATAGGAGGCGATTACGTAACTTTCCTGCTTCTCCCTTCCCTCTGTTTAGATTATACTTTTCAATTTTCACATATAATTTTTGTTCTTCAAAATTCATATCGCCTGCGATTTTTCATTTTTTAAATAGTTATTATAATTAGAACCGGTTATAAGAAATTAGTTTGTATAGAGATTGTTACGGTTTTGAAAGTGCTAGAAGTCAATCATTCCTGTTAAAGGCGCGACTGTACATAGCATCTTTAATGCCGAAAGAATATCTGATCCTTCATAAAGCTTAAAGTTTTAAATTATATATAATAAAATCGACGTAGCTTAGAAAAACATTAAAAGAAATTTCACTTAGTTGACGTGACACGAGCAATTATTATCTTTAAATTGCCTCGTATCAATGACTTCTTAGATATAGTTTTTGTTTAGCAACAATGAGTCGTCTTTTTCTGAAGATAAATGAAAATTACGTTTTGTTTTCGTATCGAACAATGCAATGATCTATGTTGTCAAAAAGGAGGAATAAACGGCAATATCTATGACATAAC
>NC_046662.1:94998039-95009082 GCF_010883055.1 Belonocnema kinseyi
ACTTGAAAATGATATATACACACCACGTGTATTAGAAAAATGCATATTATGTAGTTAATTAACACAATTTAAGTATATGAATCGATGACAAACTTATTTTAAAACTAGAGACTGTGTACTAAAATTTTCATTGGAAATGTAATTTCAGAGCGAAATCAATTTACATGCATTAAGTTTTGGGAGAAATTGAAAACAAATTGAATTTTCATGTTTCGAAAAGGAGTTTCCTGTCGTACTAAAAGTGTTTTAAAGCGATAAATGTATATACATATATACATCATATTTGTAAGCTAGGTATGTACATACCTACTTAAAGTATGTGGTGGAGGTGAAACGATTTAACTCTTTCCTTCTTATATTGCTCTATACATTACCAAACTCTCCGTACGACTTTTTCTAAAATGAAAGATTCATGAACTGAAACGAGGAAATTTAAAAAATACCTCCCATGCGGAAATATTATATATAGTTTATATATAGTGTGAAGTTTTATATAGAATATTCATATGTTTTATACATTTGTTGTATAAAACAAATGAATATTATACATGAAACTTCACATTATACATAAACTATATATCATATTTCCACCTGGGCTACGCTTCCCTATAATGTCAATTTTTCAAGTGGGATGTCAGCAAGATTTATTACTTACAGTCTCATAAGCTTTACCAACTTATAGTGAAAACAATACTTCTTGAATGATTAGAAAATTGATTATTATTCTTTAACTTTCTTTAAATCTATCAAAAATAGCTTTCTTTTTGATACATGTATTATTGAATCATTTCTTTTTCTTTCAAATAATTAAGTAAATTCGGTTGATTTAAATAAAGTTTTTCAACAGGTCTCCAGTAATTAGCTTTATTTAAAGAGAATCCCGAAACATTTATTTAGTTAATTCTACTGTATGACTACTGATAGGTAGCGGAATGTATATTATCCTTTAAAAATTTCATGTTTTATGCATAGGCTGAAAAATTATACATAGTGGGAAATATTATGCAAAGTTTTTTTCATTTTTTGTAAAATATTTGTCATTTTTCCGCCTGTGTATTGATTATTAAAAGGATTCATTTGCCATACAAGTTCAATGTTTAAAGATAATTATTTTTATTTTCCTTATAAATTTATGATTTTCATTATATAGAGTACACTTCCTAATGTTTACACTCTGTCATCCCTATTTGACACATTATCCTGCATGATGCTCTCGTGGCTGCTAATGCATTTGATGATAACATAATCATATTTGCGAAGTGAGTAACCGATTTACAATGGAAATTCTGCCCAGAGATTTCAAGTTTCAAACAGCTATGGGCTACGTAAATTATCCTGGGGGCTTGTCCAAAGAACGAATTGGAGCGTTTATCTCAATTTCATACCTATTATAGATGCTCATAAAATTTCCTATCTCAGCTTTTAAGTTGTTAGTTCGACAGAATTTTAAGCGAACATGTTTCAGTTTTATCTTGCATGTTAGAGTGGATGAACGAAAGAAAGAGTTATTTTCACCACTTTCAAGAAAAATGTCAAGTAATAAACTAAATATAACCTATGTTAATAATTTGAATTATTGAAAAGCTAATTTTTTTTTATAAAATATTTATAATTGTGAAACATTTTTATAGTATAAAAAATTTTGATCTAATGCTAAAATATTTTGTTGTGTCACGGCCGAATTCCGAGTCATCTCTATCAGGCACAAGATTATGTGCATTATCTGTTCAAATAAGTAAACACAGTTATTGAAACCAGTTCAATGCAATGCATTAATTGATTATTACTAATTGACATATTGTTACGAGTGAACGACACATTGGGTAATAAAGGGTAATAATTGAGTTCGAGGAAACCCGACAAATCAGATTATAAACTAAATGTGAAACAGCGGGCATGAAATTAACAAAATACAATAGCATATGAATTACTGAGATGTAAAGTCATGAAAATGTACGGAAGAGTAGAAAACAAACAAGTGACTATCAATGTTCGTAGTGTAAAGTGAAAAGACGTGTTCAAATTATTGGAGGCATAAAAAAGCAATTTCTCGTTTCTATGATAACTCTGATACTCATTATTACGCTTCTAACTTTGGAAGCGACAATATTTTAATGTCTTAAAAATTAATATTGGATCTTTTGCTTTTTTTTAATTTAAGGCATTTTTCGAAATACTTTTACAATTGTTGATTCAAACAAAATTTGGTTTCAGTGTCAGATCTACAAAAACGCAAGAGATAAAACGTTAACATTAAAGATGTATTCCAAAAATAATATCTTCTACTCGTACTTTTAATTTACTTCTCGACTTACTTATTACTTTCAACTTTCTTTCGAAAATAAAGATTTATTTTTTATTGGGAGAGAAGAGGTTCCCCATTAGTCTCTTGGTTCAGTTTATATTGTATTTTATCTTTTTTCCGCTCTCCTTTTTCAATCGTGGTGCAGTATCGGAGTTTCAATAGAACGAGCTTTGTCACGATATTGAAATATTCACTTGACAGGAATTTAAAAAAAAGAGTGATCGATCACGCAAGTGCTTCAGGAATTAATGTTAAGGCAAGAGAGTGCAATTTACCGATATTTAGTACCTTCCAATTGTCTCTCATTTCAACTATCCCATTCAAATGTAAGGGCGCCAATTGCCTGAAAATGTGGAGAAAGCAAACGAGTTATTTTCGCGAAATTTATGCACAAGCTTTCAGCTTTCATTCTATACAATTTTAGAAATATTTTTTTTTAAGAATTGTGTTAAGATATTTGGGATCATATAAGGAATCTGAGATATTTCGTAGAGTCAAATCAGTATTTAAATTTCAATCACTGCTAATAAACTCAGGAGAGGCTTTCACTGATTAATCAGGGACTTTATCAGACTATTAATTGATAATTAAAGGTCATTAAATATTTTTAAAATAATCATTATTAGTTGCAATGCATAAGGTATAAAGCAAGATATAAAGTTAATTGAAGAATAATATTTTGGTAATTCTACCAAATTGTGGGTATTGATATAGATAAATGTCAAATTCGTATTTTTCAAAATTTGAGACTAACATTATAAAAAATAACATTTTGACTTAATGAGCAGAAATAAAAAGGAGTTATACAATCAGCGTTTACGCTAAAACAATATTTTTGTTCTTTCTTTTTAATAATAAATAATTCTTTCCTGCATAAATGGACATTATCGTGCGATGATATTTTTAGATACGAAATGCAAGGCTGACGTAACTTTTGCAGGATTAAAAAGTTTCATCAGACAGTAAGGTTTGTCTGTATGTGGCTTTTCAGCAAACTCATTCAAGCCATCAATAGGAACTTGAATGGGGATTGCTTATCAAATATCATTCAAAGATGGGGATTTTTGTATCTTTGTGTTGACGTTCTGGCGTTAGAAGAAGTTTAATTATAGAAATATTACTACAAGCATGAAAAGTATGCTTCTTCATATATATTTTTTAATTATTTAGTTTGATACCCAAAACAGCCGAGGCTAATACATCACCGGTTACCAAGCTTACAATAACTGCTTGAATACATTTCAGGTAAATGTAATTCTACTTTGCGGTGTATAGTATATAGAGTTTCCCTATGGAGATTCGAAATATTGCTTTAAAAAAAATTTAGGTGAGAAAATATTTACGTGAGGATATCAGAAAACTCCTTGATTCCGAGAAAAATAACAGATAGTTATCTAATCGAAGCTTTGGAGTAAAAATATTTTCTAATATTATCTCCACCTGTTAAGTTGTATAGAGACTGAAGACTTACATTGCTTATCTTGAGGGGAACCGAAATTAGCTGATAAATGTGTATTAAAACAATATTATCGGAAATGAACAGAAACATCCATAAACGAAGATTAAGTACACGGAGAAAAAGATATCGCACAATGATATCGCAAAACCTCTATATTGCAAGAAAGCGCAATATGATAACGTACAATCAGGTCCCGGAGCTTTGTACGATATTATAATGCACTAATATTACAGAAAAAAATGAAGTTAAATTTTGTTGCTGTTGTCTGCTACAGCGTCCTTAGCAGCAACGCGCAAAAGGCAGATTATGGATGAGTTCGAGCTATAAATCGGGACACCAGATTTAAAACAATCACAGAAAAAAGTGAAAATTTACTGCAGGTAAAACCTGCATCGGTTAATGATTAAACATATTTCGGCGAAAGTTTCACTGAGGTTAGCAAAATAATTCTGAACTCGTCGACTGTGTTGCGCTGAAGTGAGCAAATTTCGGTAAAACAGGTAGAATCAACAATAGAAAACACAAAAAAAAATTTATTTACTGACATATCTCCTCCGAAAAGAATCCCATTATTGTAGACAAATCAGAACTTATTTAATACCATTTAACAAAAGCGCAAAATGTAACTGACAGATGGGAATCCCCATTTCTCTCAAATTTAATGAAGTTAAACGACGCTGGATAGCGCTGGCGCAGTAATTGTCGCTACACCTCGAATAAAAATGGAGCGATTATAAGAGGAAAGATTATCCAGCAAGGTTGAAAATCGGAAATTATCTTCGATTCATGTAAAGTTTATATGGCAAAATTCATTTTTGTTCCGGTGTATCTTTCACCTGGAATCGATGTAAACTTTATCTTTAATTTTTTCCGTGATCGCTTGCTGACTACTCGAACCCTCGCGAGATCACAAAATAAGAAATACAATGTGATAGCGTAATAAACTTAAATTCTTACGCTATACATTGTACAATTATGCGGTATATAATGTAAAAACTTGCAATGTACGATATCACGATTTTGCGCTATTATAATGCGATAATTAAGATATATAGTGCAGGAATTACGGTATATATTGTAATTCATGCGATACAGTTTTCTCAGTGTATTGCTTGGTACAGTTATCATTAAGGATTTTGCTGGTACACTTGCCATACTTTTGATGAAAGACTCTATCTTTATCTTCTAATTAAACTCTAAAATAATTATACCCTAATTAGCCTATCTCGACCGATTTTTGATAAATCTATTGATTTGAAAAAAACTATCTATACCAGATGGATTTTTTCTCATTAGTAAATTATTACTCGACAGCATGATTTCCACCTGAGCTCTCGACAGCAGTAAGATTTAACTTAGCCTTAATTGTTTTGACAAGCAACATTATAATTGTAAAGGTAGTATACTTAATATACAAAAACTGAAAGTCGCAGTTTTGGACGAACCTAATAATGTAATATGACCAAAAAATAGAAAATCTGAATAAAACATGAGCCACTAGCTGATAAGTAAATACGATGATTGCAAATACATAATCAAATATTTTGACGAATGATATTCATTTAGGCTCTTAAGGGAATAATTAAACTTTAATGGTCGCTTTTAAATCCATAATTTAAACATTCAAATCGTGAAAAGCGCTATTTCTGCTTTAGTAAAGCATGAACTGAACGTATCAGTCAAATAATTTCTACAAAGTCCTTACCTTCATATTACTCGTATTTTATAAGCACTTTGCATCTGTATAGGTATTGAATGAATTGCTTCCTCATAGGGGAGGGTTTTCTCTTACAAAAGACAAAAATTGAGACTGAATATCAGAAAATCAGAAAGCATATGTTCGAAAGTATAAATAAAATATTCTCCATGATGAACAAATTTAAAATATTTATACGGGGTGACAGAATACAATCTTGACTTTCGAAAATACACTAAAAATACATATCCTTTGTAGTTTAAGGATTTCTGTTAAATCAAGAAATCTATTTTACTTATTTTATCCATACTTAAAATAAAGTCATTATTTTCACTTTGCAAAATAAAAATATTAATTTTGTTATCATTGAATTCTATGAAACTCTTTTGCATTTTTTTGAATTTACACTGCATTCTTTGGATTTTCTTTATAATACACTAAATTTAATTGATCTTTTTTGATTTTGAATTTGTTTAATTCAATGAAATTTTTTGGATTTTAGGAGTTTTGTGGCATTCAGTTAAATTATTTGTAATGCACCGTCAATTCTTCTAGAGTAGTATTTTATTCGTTTAGATTTTATCTAATTCTCTTGAATATCCTTACATTCTTCTAATTTCAAATTAATTTTACTGAAATCAACTAAATATTTCGGGTATTTTCCATTTTTTTGCATTTAATTTGGAATTCACCCTGACTGTTTATTAATTTATCCTAATTTTTTAGAAATTCTTTTCGTTTTCGAAATTAAATTAAATTTCTTTAAATTCAATCGATTCCACTCAATTCAATGTTTTTGTTTTCAGTTTCTTTTAATTTACCTTGTATTCTTGGGCATTTGATGAAATTCGTTTGAATTCCCTTGAATTTTTCTGAATTCACGTCAAACTTTACAAATGCAATGCATTTTTTTCAATTTACTTCAATTGCTTTCAATTCACTTGAATTTTTTGAACATTCACTTAGAATTTGTAATGAATTCCTTCGAATATCTCTCATTTCTCTTACAGTTTTCTAAATTAGGCTAAATTTGATTCAGTTCGCTGTTTTTAAACAAACTCGTTTAGCTTTTTTCAATTCACTTATATTCTGTTTTTACCCTGAATTTGGTTTAATACCATTTTACTGAATGCATTGGAATTTTTTTTATTTTTTAAATTTCGTTAAATTCACTCAAATTCTTAAGAATTTCATCAGTCTCCTGAATTCCATTGAAATCTCCAATTTTAGTGAATTCAGTGGAATTTTCTGGATTTTTTCCAAATAATTTGAATTGTTTTGAATTCTCTCCGAATTCTTATGAATTTATATTGAATTCGTTTATATTTACCTAAAATTTTTATAAATTTGATTGAATTCTTTTGAATTCCTTTAAATTTGAAAGAAAATTAGTTACATTATTATTGCATATCAGTCACTTTTCTTAACTTTTAGTCCGAAAATGTATTTGAATGTACTATATGAATCATTATACGATAAAAATGTGTATTTTTTTGCATATTTCGAAATTCAAATTTTTTTCTGTCATCTGGTAAAAAAAATTTTAATTTATTCATCATAGAGAATATTCTTTAAATATTTGATAAAAAATGCAGGGAAAATTATTTCAGGAAAAAAATGTTTAGGGCCTATTTCAAACCATTAATTGTAATGAAATTAAATATTTTCATATTCTAAGTCCTATAATATATACAAAACTTCTTCTTGCTTCAGAAAATGAAGACATATTCTTTGATAAATAAGAAATACTTTGTAGGAGTAAAATGGTATTTTAATCTTAAATTGTTAATTTTTTCAAAAATTAAAAACTATGATAGTGCATTTTCAGATCCAAGACGGACTGACAGTACCTCTAACTAATTGGTTAAAAATAAAAGAAAAATTATGGCAGATTTTTTTTCACTGAAACAAAGAAATTTAGAACATAAGGCTTGCAAAATTTAAAAATTCAAATTTTTCTTGGGCACTTCTATCTGAGATCAAGCAAAGATGGTCTTAATTTAGGGCCTTCTAAATTTTAGAATTCAGTTCTAATATAATACAAAATTTTCTTAATTTAAAGCCAAAAATGATAGGGTCTACTAATTTGAACAATTTTACACTTATTTATCGGTAATTATTTTATTTTTCATACCTGCCAAAACTATTTGGATAAATTAAAAACTTTCGTAGTGTACCTTTTAAATATCAAGTACAAATAAATAAATAACACATTCAGACATTCGTGTAACACTAAAAAAGTGCTAGATAATTTTTGTTCGACGTTGCTTCATAAAACAAGTGATTTGGACGCGTTTGGACGAGCATTGGAACACTCCAAGAAAATGGTGCATCAGGTTAATTTCTTTTTTTTTCTTCCACTCCATTCTGCTCTCGTTCTCGAAATTTTTCTCTTTCGCTTTTATCGCGAGTATATAGTATAATTTACGTAATGACCGCCGGCGTTTCTGGATGATACTGCTGCACTAAAATGTGTTCGAGAGGCCATTGTAATTTGAAAAGCCGTACCATCTAACTAGCCGGTGCTAGTTCATTCAACAGGGGACCAGGTATACGGAAATTTGATTTATGAGTTGTAAAAGAAAGCTTGTAAAAGCGCAGCCGGGTTACGTGTACAAATTTCAGAGAGAAATCATAAACCGCGTTCATTGGAGTTACGTAACACAAAATACAGGAGCATTTCTCAAGCAATGTAAACAATTTCGCAGTAGCAGTACAGAAGATCGATAAGGCGTCCCCCGCTCATGAATAACCGTCGCCTAGGATTTCCCACTCCTTTTTTCCCTCAACGAGAATGTTATTTATTCGCAAAGCTGAAAGAACGGATGTATGCAATTATTCCCGGGAATAAGAATAACGCCTTTTTCTCATATTTATTATCAGAGATACATTTTTTCCGAAGTATTGCATTCTGCAGGAATACGAATTTTTATTGAGAAGAATGACACATTAATGAAGTATTAATTTGAAATTTATAGAGAATTATTAATATAAATAAATTATTAAATTAAAAATAATTAATTAATAAATTATTCATAATATTATAAATCAATTATTTTAATACATATTTTAGCAATAAACCTTAAATTGGAAGCGAATTCAACTTCAGGGTGATCACTGAACCTGCAAAATGGGAATTTTTCTAGGCAGACAAAAAGAAGGAACGAAAAATAAAATTATTTTTAGGTCGCCTGTTTTGTTTGTTTTAATTTTTGCTAGAACATTTATCGGATCACTTCACATATAACTCAATAGAAAATTGCTAAGTAGAAGTTTGTGGAAAAATATGGGGACGACTAAAAAATATCGAAAAATAAAATTTCGGATACTGTAAAATTCCGGAATATTAAAATTACCGAATGGCTAAATTCCCGAATTGCAAAATTTCGGATTGACAAAATTCCCGAAAAATGTATAGGATTGTCCTCTTAGCGAATTCCTGAGTATTAAAATTCCGAAAAGAAAATGGCCGAATTATAAAATATCTAAACTAGAAAATTCCTGAATGAAAATAATAATCTAATTAATTTCATATATATTAAAAAAGGGCAATTGCTCGAATTCGGGAATTTTCTAATCCAGGAATTCTCTAGTGCATATTTTATAATTCCGCTATTTTCTGTCGGGAATTTTATTATCCGGAAATTTTATTATTCAGGAATTTGATAAATTGAGAATTTTATTATTCGGGAATTTCATTATTTGGAAATTTTATTATTCGGAATACTTATTATTCGTAAATTTTATTATATGGGAATTTTATTTTTCTGGATTTTTAAATCGTCCTAAAATATGTTTGCTATTAGAAAAAAATATTTGCGGAGGAGGTCGGACACTTATAGGGTTTGTATGTATATAGCGTATATTTTCAATTTTTAATTTTTCCAATATCAGTAGGAAATTAGTGTCTATGAAACTTACTAATATGGTTTCTTCACCCTTTAATTCTCTTCCTAATGACCATTTTTTAAAAGTGAATAGAGGGAACTCCAAAATAAAGACCTCTTTGGCTTATTATTAAAAATGCCATTTTTTCAGAAATTAAATACAGGTTTTGGCGATTTATAAATTCTTTAATACAATGCCGAAAGGCGGTTCGGTAACATTTTCTTTGATCGTTTAAAAATGTATCATTTATTTAAGAAGAACATCTGGGCCTGTGTAGAGTCTGAATCTATGAACGTGTAAGTAGAATCATTTGAAAGAAATAGGTTAGAGCTGAATGCAGGAAAGTCCAAGGTTATGGTGTTCAGGAAAGGAGGTGGGTGGAAAAGGGAGGTGAATTGAAGTAGCAGGGAAAGGCGATGCAGGAGGTGAAAGATTTGGTGTACCTGGGCTTCATGTTTTGGAGGAATAGGGGAGTGGATGCTCATATAAAAGAGAGAGTTAAAAGGGCAAATCTGGTGGTGAAGCAGTTGTGGAGGCTAGAAAAGAAGTTGTTCGCTAATGATTTCGGAACGAGAATAAAATTGCTTAAATCGGTAGTGATGAGTTTTATTTTATGAAGCGGAGGTGTGGCGTGGAAAAAAAGTGAGGAGGTAAATAAGATACAGGAGAGGTAAGTAAAGTGGACAATAAGGGTTGGCAAGGAATATGCCTAACTATATTGTCACGAAGGAGACGGGAAGAATAAGTTTGGAGATTATAACGAGGAGATGAGCGTATAAATAAGAAAAGAAATTTCTGGAAGAGGGAGGAAATAGGCTGATTAGGGAGTATTAGTGGGGAAGGGGAACAGGAAAGGGGGTGGGAAGATGGGGATCGAAAGGCAAAGGTATTTTAGAACGATTGGACTGCAGATGGTTAAGAAAAACGAAATGGAGGAAGAGAATGCAGCAGGAGAGGAAAGAATAGGAGAGTCACGGTTTACAGGAACTATTCGGGGATTATTCCAAGGGACCGGCGCAATATTTGTGTGAGAAAAGAGAGAAAGGAAGTCAAGAGCTTATTTCGAGGATGAGATGTGGGTGCATGGATGATTTTAATAGGTTTTGGTTTTCTAGGGAGAAAAGGATTTGTTAATTGTGCGGGAAGGGGGATGTAAGAAGAGAAGGGACGAGGAAGAGGAATGTAGAAGAAAAGATTTTAAATATGAGAGGAAGTAGATATAAAGTAGATGTAAATATTGTAAATATTAGAAAATTATTAGGTGATAGCCGTGAAGGAAGAAATTTGCAATGCGAGGCAAAGGGAGCGTTCACTTATGATCTCATGCACCTAAGGGCAGGGGGGGAGGGGTTCTTATCAAGCGTGACAAATCATTACATATGGGGGGACGAGTCATTCTGCGCGTGATGTCACGGAGGGTTTACTTGTTTTTAATTAACAACCTAAAAATTATCAAGTTCATATATGTTCTAACTGTTTGATATGTTCTTTGAGAAGAATAAAAAATCGTTAATAATCAGGTTAATATTTTTTATTATGTTCATGTAACGTTTGATTCTCATATTTAAGAAGATTCCGAAAAGTATTTTAAAATTATTTTAAACAATGTGGAAGGGGGGTGGGGTCGAAAGAACGCGACGCAATATTATGGTGGGGTCTCGTTAATTCGTGACTGAGCGTGACAAGAGATACGGG
>NC_046662.1:95009092-95009320 GCF_010883055.1 Belonocnema kinseyi
AAAAGCTTGGAATGAAATGAAGGTGTGACATCATATGTGAACGCTCCCGAAGCGATTACACAGAAAAACGCTGGTGTTAAATTTGTTGCAGCTCAAATTTCATTGGGCTCCCAATGATCATTTGACAAGAGTTTTCAAGTCTCAAATGTATTCCTCTGAACGTAGGTGCCCATGTGGGCATCTAGGGGAAAGTATCATTTGGAGACTGAATTTTGGCTCATGCAGAGT
>NC_046662.1:95009420-95033069 GCF_010883055.1 Belonocnema kinseyi
AAAAGTTAGGTTAGTCATGCCCGTCGACATTTAAACTAAAGCCGGGATGTATAGAAAAAGTCATGACCGTCTACATATACAATAAGGTATTTTCTTTCCAATTACTAGCTCACTTCACTTCGTTGAATACTGAGGGGATAACAATTGACCAAATGCATGGGAATCGGTTGATTTTTGCTCTATGTTTCTAATATCTTCGTAAAAAGTAATTTTTCTGTATAAGTGCAATTGAAAAATAGTTTTTCTTTTTTACAGACTATTTAATGCAATAATAAAATGATAATAATTTTCATTCATGCGTGCGTTAGGGTTGGGCGCTCGTTGTCTACCCTTTGAAGCGAGATTAAAAATTACATTGAATTCTTGTAATTTAAATAAATAATTATTAAAATATACACAACAATGTATACAAATGGTATAACTTTTGATTTCAGATAAGAAAAAAATTTATAACACATATATTTGATGAATAACAGTTTATTTTCATTGAATTTGAAAAACTGACTAATATTTCTCAAAATATTCGTTAATAGATACATTTTTTAAAATACCATATGATATTTCAGCAGCTTGATACATAGAAGCTAATTGCAGAATATAATAGTGATAATATTTGAATAATTCTAAAACAAAATTTCAGATTGTTCTTTTCAATTGAGACGTGACAAAACGACGCTTGATGTAAAAAAAAAAGAAAGTATAACTACAATGCAATCGTGATAATTTATGTATTTATAGATTATATAATTATATGAATTCTCAGAAAAATACATACAAAATATTAAAAACTCATAAATAATTATTTTCAATCACTTTTCCAAGAAATTTCTTTTTAAATTGAATGTTTTGTAAAATATAATTTGGTCTTTAGCATTCACTGAAAATAAACTGTTATTAATATAATATATGTGTTGTATTTTTTTGCCTGAATAAATCAAATCAGCCGGCAGGGAAAAGTTGGGATATGAAAGCCTCAATTAGGTATTTTCATTTCAACCATCAGCTAACTTCACTTTGCTAAAAGCTAAGGGGGGGGGGGGATGGATCAAATGCATGGAACGAAACCTTATTCCTGTAATGTATTTGTAATTAATAGTCATTATTATTATTTTATTAAATAGTAATTAAAAAATAAAAACTATTTTTAACTACACTTATATAGAAAAAATGACCTTTTACGAAGATGTTATCAAAATAGTGCAAAAATGAACTGAATCCCATACATTTGGTACCTTATTTTCTCCTCAGCAATGTAAGAAGTGAAGTTAGCTGTTTATTGAAGTGAAAATACCTAATAGGCTTTTATCTTATCAGTTTGAATTTTCCCGCCGCTATATTTGAAACATTGCAATGTTTCACGAAACTCCCAATGTTTCATGAAACTTTTCATCAGGCTAAAGTTTCATGCAAATTTACATCCCTACTCATCGCGAAAAACAAATTTCTGTTTTTATTATACAATTGTATTTACCTTATCTTTCATGTATGACACCAGCCACTGCAAGATTAGATATCTAAGATACCTTTAAACTTCTGCAGAAAATCTAGTGGAAATTTGTTTGAACGACCAGGCATCAATTTCGATGCAGACGGTCACGACTTAGTTTGTACATCCCGGCTTTGGTAATTTGAATGTCATTTAGTAGGTTTTGACTAACCTCACATTTGGATATTACATCACGCCAAGTACTATTTTTATTTCAAGACTATTTAGTCGCTGGAAAATGGGAGAAAATAAAAAGTTAGGTAATTATTATTATAACTTACCTGCTTATTAACATCTGTTTCACTCAAATAACGACCGACAAAATGATCTTGACCGAATGAACCTGTGTGGCTCAAATTTGTTGCAACTCTATTGAACACCGATTTCGGTGTACATTGGAGGATCGGCGATTTTCTGTGTATATAGCTTCCCTTCTAATGTTACTATTAATGTTAATGGTAATGTTGACGTTAATTTCAATGTTAATTTTAATGTTTAATGTTACTTAAATATGGGGGCAGGAATGCACACCTTTGCCTGATTACCGGAAATAATTTTGTTCAAACCCTTACCCCTTTTCAACGTATCGTGCGGGCGGGAAGGCACACATGTGACTGGTGAAAGAAATAATGTTGGTCAGACCACTCCCATTTTCCAATATGACGTGAGGTACTGAAGAAAGCCTTGTGAACCCCTTTTCCTTTTTTTTCTCAAAAAGTAATGGTTTCTTCGAAAAATTGTATATAACTTTATCCAAAATATTTACTGGTGTAATAATATTTTTTGGTGGCCAAAAGTCCGAACATTTTTAATCTTGCAAATGATCTTTGAAGTGAAGTATGACTTTTTAAACGATCAGAGGAAATGTACCAAAGTTTTCTTTCGGCAGTGTAGCAATAAACAAGATTTTTTAGATTTGAATTTTAATAGGTCCTTTGATGCTATTATTTATCTCTTTTTTGTCAATTTTTGTCATCGGGAAAAAACCGAGAATTTAATTCAGTGTCCAGAATCTTTCTTTCAACGTACTAATATTCAAATTAAATGTAGTTAAATCTATTTTATTGCACTAATTTTGATTTGGCAGAGTGAAATTTCTAAATGATTTATACTTCTAAGTTTCTAAATGGAATTCCAGTAAAGAAATATAAAACAAAGATAGAACTGGGAAATACTGTAAGTAATTGGAATTTTCACTTTTGAACTGGGAATTTTCTAAAGGAATTATAATTCTGACATAGAACTGGGAATTTCGGCAAAGACTTGTAATTTTGAGTTGGGACAGGGGATTTCAGTAAAGGAATAAAATTTTGAGAATAGTTAATCGAATTTCCGTGAAAAAAAAAGATTATTTACTTTAGTACAGGCAATTTCATAATGAATTATGATTTTGACTTTGAAACATGCAATTATCGAAAAGAATTAGAGTTGTCACTTCGGGATCGGCAATTTCACAAAGAACAAAAATTTCTGCTTTGCCATATATAATTTTCAAAAAGAAATATAATTCTGAAGTAGAACTGGGAATTTCCGTGAAGAATTAGAATTTTGCTTAGAGCAGCGATTTTTTAAAACGAATTTTAGTTCTAATTTGAAAGAAGGGAATTTGTTACAACAATCCCTGCTCCAAGTCATCATTCGTCTAATTTGGAAAATTCCTTATGTTCCAGCTCAGCATTTGTTTGAATTTAATTAAGCTTTTTTTTCAAGTAAAAATCCGTTAAAATTTATAACATCCCTCTTCCAAATTTTATAAAAAGAGAGTTGCTATATTTCTGAATTATAATAGAAAACGTTGTCAATAAATATAATTCTAATTTAGAATCAGGGAATTTTCAAAATAAAAGTAATTGACACTTGAAACATGGAATTTCCGTGAAGAATTAGAATTTATACTCCTTTTACAAAATTCTATGTCCCAAATCAGAAACTTGTAATATCTTGTAAAATGTTTAGAAGCCCCTTGAAATCTTTGAAAATTGTTTGAAATTATAGAAAATTTTAAATCTTTTTAATTGACGAGGAAAAATTAAAAATTGCCTGGGAGAAAACTAGTTAATGACCTAATATTTAAAATCGTCCATCGAGTAGGCGCCCTTTTATTGATAGATTTCGATCTTAAAATTGTTGAATTCTAAGTGTTTTAATTATAAATCTCTTGGATTCAGAAGAGTTTAACTTTCGTTCCAATCCCTAAAAAGTCTGAATTTGAGTCTTAGAATTTAGATACCTATTTGAAGTTATTGTAAATAATTAAAAATATTGTGATTAAGTTATTTCAATACAAGTATGTTTACGGCCGTTTAGATTTCGTCTTTCTTTTAAAATTCTTCTCTTCACATCTTTTCTAGAGTGTTTAGTACTTTGGAGAAAAATTGTGAGGAACACTTACTTCTTTGCTCAGTTTTTCACTAGAACAACTTCGTAGACCATTGTATAAATTCTTTCTGGCTATTACAGAATTCATTCGTCTTGGTTACTCTCATGTTATCTACCTCAACTTCTTTCTCTCTCTTTATTTTAATTTCTTAAGTTATACTATATTGCAATGAGTGCACTTTATAATTTCTCTCTTCGCTGAGCAGCAACCATTTTCTTCTATATTTTCTTTACTTTTTTACGCTGTATTTATCTCTGTATTTTACCACTGCATCTTCTGTTTCTCTGGTGTCACATTTTGTTATAGGCCTTTATTAAACCCATTCTTTTGTACTTTGTTATATCCACGTAGGATTATTGTTCATCCCCTTTTACGCCAGCTTTAAATCCTCACTCTATAAATCTGAATCAGTGAAACGTCACTGATTTTCAGTGAAATTTCACTGATTCAAATAGCTGGAAATGGGTCACCAACAATCAGTGATAGGTTACTTATGGATTCAGTGAAATAATCACTTTTGAGGGTTGGCAGCACTGCACCATTTCAATTAAGCAATCATAATAAAATAATATTTTAGTATATTCAATCAAAGATTCATAGTAAAAACTCAAAACCCATCAATATGATCAAATATTAAAAAGGTGAAAAGTTCCGATTCTTTTAAATGACAAACAACCTCACATATTACTTTAATTTCAAGATTGAACTGTTATGTATACTTTAATGTATACTATAACTGTCAGTTAAGTAAGTATTTCCTATATGAGTTAGAGTATATCTATCCCGCAGTTAATTCAGCAGACTTACAGCCCGAAAATTAAAAAATTGATTTCATTACGGAATTCTTCTTGCTACTTTAGTAAAAGACTAACAACAACGCTTAACTTAAAAATGTAGAGGTTATGCTTCACATGACTTACTCTGGTGTTACTGGACTGATTAGTGAATAATTCCGAAAGCACTGATTAATCAGTGAAATATCTAACTACTATTTCAGTCAATGAATTTTCCACTGATTCATATTTTGAGAGCATAAAATTTACCACTCAATCGTAAAATTGGGCTTTCAGGAATATTACATGCGGTTTTTAGAAATATTGAATGTATTAGAGGAATTGGCCTTTTTAATATACGTATAAAATATTTGAAAAATAAATATCCGTTTACATATTTTCAACTGCTCCATAAATACGAAAAACTGTTATTATATACAAATGATTAAACCAGCTAAAATTGATACATACACTAAAACAAAATTGCGCTCTGTATGATTCCAGGAACACTAAAATTAATTGTCTTCATGATGAATATCAGAAAACTGGGAATATTAAATGTCGGAAAAAGTTTTTTTTGTGGAAATGGGTTCAGCAGAAACGGAGAATTCGGCCAAGCGAAAAAAGAGGATCAGCTGGAAATAGAAAAAGCCATTTTAAATAACACGGAAATCTCCCAGGACCATTTGACACCTGAATTAAAACTGCACCTGTTGACACCGAATTGTCCACTCTACCATGCTGCTGAAACGAGTCAATCAACGAATGCAAATCAAGCCAGAGAGAAAAAATACTTTCAAGATCCATTTTGGTCCATATACTGGCCTGGAGGACAAGTTTTAACGAGATTCGTTTTAGACATGGGAATAAAACTTTTGTCTGACAAATCCGGCGAGAACTCGAGCGTTTTAGATCTTGGTAGTGGATGTGGGGCTTCCGCTATTGCCGCGAAACTTTCTGGAGCTCGACAAGTTCTTGCAAACGACATCGACGAAGGTAAGTGATATTTATAAAAAAAACACTTCTTATATCCTAAAATATATTTTTCATGTTAGTGTAAAGATCCCACTAGTGAGCGAACCTTCAGAAGTGGGCCTTGCATTTGTACACTGAGAAACTTTGTACTGGAAAAATGACTAAATTAGGTTACAATCGAGGAACCAAGGCGACAATTCGTATATTTTAATACAATAATCGTAAGTTATGTTATTTTTATATGAAATTTTCCTATTGATAATACGAAGTCTTAGTATTTTTTATAGTAAAATCCTAGATAGGATAAATTAGTAGAAACATAATTAAATTCTATAAAAAGAGTAGAAGTAATAAGTACCTAAAATAACATAAAAGACTAAATTTGTAAGAGGAATTGATATTGTCTGTAGGAATATGAATTATACGATGAAACTTTCTATTTTTTGTATTATGGACTAATACAAAGTCGGAAGATCGCTCTCGAATATTAGTAAGTGACTTAGTAAGCGAGCCTAGCGTTGGACCGAGTCCAGCCGAGCGTAAACGATGTCAACCGACCAACGCTCTACTGAAATTCCTTAGATTAATCAATTACTCAATTTGGTTTGATGCAAATATTCTTCTTATAATAAATTAGGATAATTCGAAAAGTTACAATTGAAAAGCAAATTTTTCACAGCGAGCAAAAAATTATTTTTAAACCTCGATATTAGGATATTTGATTACGTTAAGATATAGTGCTTATAGAATTTTAAAAATGCCATCACTGTAGACGTTGGAAAAAAAATGCCGCGTTGGAGACCCATGTTCGATTTCCACCAGCTTTACTTTAATCCCATTTTTCTGTTTCAGCTTGTAACATAACATTCCTGAATGTATATAATAATGTATAAACTACATATAATCGTGTGTACTGTACAATTGCAATTTAAATAAATATAATAGTGCGAAGGAGTTCAACATCCTATTATAAATAAGTCTGCATTTACGTCGTATGCTCGTGTAAAGGATACTTATCGTAACATTCAACGCGATGCGCGGCATGTTCAGTTGATTTTTTTTCGTCTGCTAATTTGCTTACTAAGTCGCTTACTAAATCAGTGCGCCTGTCTCTCTCGACGTTACTATAGTCCTTTGCAAATATTGCAATCTTCTGTAGAAATAAATGTAACATTTTTCTATTTTATTCCAATAAATTTTGTAATTCGGTATGTAGTTACTAGTTACTACTCGGAGTAGTAAACATTACAAAAGTTCCGCTATGTCCCTCCATTGCAAACTGAAAACAGTAAAGTATAGTCTGATTTTTAGAAAATATTGCAACAAAAGGTTTCTCCGTGTAATTCACATATAGGGTTAAATAAGACATAAGAAAAATTGTGATTCATGGTCAAAATTTTGTGGCTTACATTTGAGGATTTCGAAAGTTCACTTTTTAGTATAAATTTTAGAATTTCTTTAGTACTCAGGATACATTTTAAAAAGATGAATGAGAAACTCTTATATCTGTAAAATGCAGATAAATGCATTTCTTTTTGTCCGATTGACAATTTTTTGTATACAGTTTTGAGTATAATTATAATATTAAGTGGGTCACTTCTTATGCCTTTACCCTACAAATAAAGAAATGGCGACTTTATAGTTCAAACACTAAGGTGGCACATTTTTTGTAATTCTACGTATAGTTGCTTATAGCGCATATAGCCGGATATTTTCCCAGCATTTTAAGTCAAAGACGAATACTTCAGGTTGAAAAAGAGTCTCCGGGACATTTTTAAGTTCGAACGTCGAAAAGGTGCTTTTCGAAAAAACCCACTTGAATTTGGTAAGTGCCATAGTGCGCGTGTTATACTTTTTCGTCCGCAAAAAGAAATACATATGCCCATTTCTGGTTGCTTTCGAGAGATGAGTATTGTGCCAATTTATTCAGTATAGACCCTGTTTTACAAAAACCGACGATTCAAAAAAATTTAATTTTGCTGAATTGGATTAATTTGCATGGCGCTTAGGAATTAGTATCGATTTTATCAGTAGTAGATTCCCCCGGCCTTTTCCCTAGATTAATAAGAATTTTGTCCTAAAAATCTGGGGAATGACAGCGAACATGTTAACGGACGTCCCTGCACATTTTTTTGTGGGTTAATTGCAAAAAATTTTATTTTGCTAAAAATGTGTTTGTATATTTTGAGGTTATGTGTGTTGCAATTCTCCCGAGCGTTACTTCCAAACCTACCAAACAACACAATATTTTTGGCTGAAAACTTTGGACTTACAAATAAACATAGTAACTAATGTCTCGGAACTAACCTTGTTTGTAGGCAATCTAAAAAGTTTATTTCATATATAATTTCCAAATTATCGGAATGACAGAGCTGAAAAATGACCCTAACATCAAAAGAATGCAAAATTGCACATGCATAAAAATGTTATTTAGCACAATACATTTTTTTTGTTATATCCCTCAAAAAAGTGTGCGGGAACGTCCGTTATGATATTTTATAGCATCTCCGAACTCAGTTTTTAAACATTTTCATTTTTGTGAAAAAAAGCCAGGGGAATTGTACCCGCTTGACCACACGACGAAATATCCATGCCCTTAAAAATTCTGCTATTTGGTTAACGACTCAGTTATTTTGTTAAAAATGCAACTATTTTGTTGAAAAAATCCTCTTTTTTTTGTAATAAATTCAAGAAGCTGGTTAAAAGTTGAACTACTTTATTTACAATTTGATTTCATGGTTGAAGATTTATCTGTTTGGTTAAAAATGCATCTCTTTAGTTGAAAATGTAACTATTCTATTTTTAGAAAATTAATCTTCTTGGTTAAAAAATCATCTTTTCCGTCGAATGTTGAAGTCTTTTTTGGAAATTAATTTTTTTAATATTCCTAATTTTAGTTGAAAGGCCATCTCTTTGATTTAGAATTTAACTATTTTGTTTTTAAGCTTTGTTATTTTTCTTGGGATTTATTTTTTTTACTTAAAAAGAAACTATTCAACTTTTGGTGCAAAATTGTTATTTTTAGTCGAAAGTTGATTTTTTTTAGTTAGAAATTCATCTATTTAGTTGGAAGCTAATGCACTTTGTTGAAAACTGTTTTTTTTTTTCGTTCAATTAATTTCTTTTTTATTCAAAATTAATCTTTTTATTGAAATATCAAAAATGCTATGTTTGATTGAGAACTCATCTTTTTGAGTTTAAAATTTATCCTTTTTATTGAAAGTTCAACTATTGAGATAACAATCAAACCATTGTAGCATAAAATTAATTTTTTTTATCGAAAAAGCATATTTTCGGTTTAAAGATTTAATTGTTTCGTAGCTAATTCGCCTTTTCGGCTTTAAAATTGAGCAACTATTTGGTTAAAAATTATTTATTATTTTTGAAAATTCGTCTTTTTGGGATGAAAATTCATCTCTTTTTGTAGAAAGTATTTTTTCGTTAAAAATGTTTCATATTGCATTTAATATAGTATTTGAAATTAATTTTATTTAAAATAATTTATTCTCTTATTTTTGCCAATAATCATCCTATTTTCCCTGATTTGATAGAAATCTCGGCTACGTAACTTTCCGGAGGGGGTAATTTAACAAAACTGCAGCCATCAATAAGGGGGTACGGGTGGTTAAAGGTAGCCCTAAATTGATAACGTTATTTCGACAGAAACTCCAGTATAAATAGTGAATATTTTGCCAACAGGATTCCGCTTTTTTTTATTCACGTTATTTGCATAAAATTTTTTGTTAGAATAGACAGTTTATTTTTTCTAAAAGCAAAAAACGTCTATTAACCAAAAATAATTCAGCTTTTCATCAGAAGAAGGTCTTAGATGGAAACACTTTGATGTTTAAAAGGTACATGCAGTTTTGTAAGGCTCAAAACGAACAAATTTGATAGAGAATAAACTGTTTTTTATTTTCCACATCGAGGCGTCCTAACGGTAGAATACCACCGCACACGACACGATTTGACGGTACTTAACCAAAAATATAAATAATAAAAAGCTAACCGAGAAGTTAACGCCAGAAGAGCCTTGCTCGTGGAATTGAGCAAGATGAGGCTAGAAGTTGGCCAAAACTAAAAGATGCTCACTACATCGAATCATGAAAGTGATATCTCGGGCAAGAAAAGCATGAAGATAGAATAGGTAGATAGCCCGAGATAGATCTTTCATAATTTGATTAAGCGATCGAGCACCTTTTAGTTTTGGCAAACTTCTAGCTTCATCTTACTCAATTCCGCGATCAAAACTTCTGGCGCTAACTTCTCGGTTAGCTTTTTATTATTTATATTTTTGGTTAAGTACCGTCAATTCGTGTCGTGTGCGTTGGCATCCTACCGTTAGGACGTCTGGACATGTTTAGCTTTTGGCAGAAAATATACGTGGAAAATGAAGATTTTTAACCTGAAAATTGTGAGACACTTTTTATTGGAAAAAACAGAGGAACCATGGTACGTTAAAATATCAGCTTGTGGTAGAAATATATACACTTTATTAAAAATAACTGTAATTCACGAGATCGGTAGTTTAGAATCTAAATGAGGATGGAGAAGAGGAAAGTTAAAATATGTTGACGCCGTTATCGCGGGAACACTGGCACGTCATTTCAAGTGCGTATCACGCGCGTAATTTTGCGTCAAAGTAGTTGCTCACGCGTGCCTTCGCATCTTTTGTATTTACTTCTACTGCAAAAGAGTGATAAAAGCTCGGGCTTCCCCGCGATACAATGAGCAGATTCAGCCATTTTTTCCACTGGATGGGACTAACAAAAAAGGCACTTGCGTTTGAATGTCAGGCAAGTACCAACCTGTAGTTGTCTCGTGTCCCCTCAAAGGGAAAGAGCATGGACGGTAATTGACGACACATTTGGTTAGGGTATTGTGTAGGACAAAGGAAGAAGAAATCGCAAAAAGAGAGATGAGAGAGAAGAGAATGATTCTGGCGAGAAATGAAAGAGCTCGAGATCATTGCCAGGTACAGACTACAAAAGAGTAAATAATGATAGGGAATAAAACATCGATTTCATCTACTCAGATCTCCTATGTTGTTGTCAATATTGTTATCGAGTTGGAAAGAATGAAAATACTCTTACAGATAAATGTTTGCTGTCAAAACGAAGTTACTTCTTGGATTTCATCATTACTATTTTTTATAACGGTAAAAAGTTAAAAAAAGGACGCATAACGCCTGTTGACTGCTACACTTCAAACGCATTATCTGTAAGTAGCAGGCAACAGGCGTTATAGGTCTTATATATATTTTTGAACTTTTTACTGTTGTAAAAAAAACAATTTCGATTACTCTGTGACTTTCAATGGAAATTTTAACGTAGAATCTGGATTTCACCGTTTCAAAAGTTGATCTTGCTGTTTTTTCTAGTTCTTATTGCATTGTACGGAAGGGACACTATATGGATACTATAAGGATACTCTGTAGAGTATCCTTTCCGTTCCCGCGGTCTGCTAGGGTGGTTTGAGGATTTTCCATGTAAGAGACGTATTTTCCTCTAAAATGATGAATCTTAAAAAATGTATTCTCAACAAAATAGTTCAAACTTCACCCAAAACATGATTTTTTAACCAAGAAGATTAATTTTCTAAAAATGTAATGCAGTGAAACTCTTATTTAGTGCCGATTTTGGGGCTGACGGTGGGTGGAAACTAACTCATTATATCCCGCTCCACTTTTGTTTGTGCACGCCTGAGTGCTCGCCTGAGTGACAACTGCAGACACCCCGCAGCTCTTGTTACACCTGTCTGCGACGCGGCGTCAATTCTCGGACAGGCTATAGAAGGGAGGGATATTGAAGGGTTTCATTGTAGTTACATTTTTAAACCAAGATTTGAATCTTAAACCAAAAATGAATTCTGAACAAAGTACTTGAACTTTTAACGAGTTGATTGCATTTTTTACTAAAAAGGACTACTGTTTAACAAAATAGTTGCATTTTTAACCAAACTATTCAATTTTCAACCAATTAGTATAATTCTTAACCCGATAAAATGAATTCCGAGCCAAAAATACAATAACAGACTTTACAGCCAAAAATAGCTGGAATTTCTTATTCAGTGCGCATTTAAGCGAAAACAATAGAAAATAGGAAAAAAGAATTCTTGAAAAAGTTAAGGAAGAGGACGATAAAGGAGAGTGTGAAGTGTGAAAATAAAAGTGACTTTGAAACTTATTATTATGGAACTGTACCGTTTCAGGGTTATCATTCAAAAAATTCTCAAACTTTGTTCAAATCCATCATCAGGATACGTACTAAATATCAATTAAGTTCGTAACGTTACTTCCACTGACCCCTTCCCCTATTTACCAACAGCAGTTTTTAGAGCGACTCCTGGTAAAATTCGTAACGTCAGCTGGAATTAGATCAAGGGTGTTTCTCCTTCATATTTATAGTTATAGCCTGCGTATTTGAACAGCACTTTGCTTCTTCATTGTAATTAATATTAGCAAGTACATGTGCCTCCTCAAATAGAAAGCACTATTGATTCTTTTACAAGTATTGCTAATCATTTTATTAATGATTCAATCGATTCGTCTCGAATAAAGTAATTTTTTCTAGTTTTGCATCCACTTTCATTCACGCTTATGAAAAAAGTTTTACTATAAAATTCAGATTTTTCAAGTATTATAAATTACCAAAATGACATTCGTCTGGAGACAAGGAATCTTTTATACTCTTATATCATCTTCGATTCATGTGTCCTATGGGAATTAGGAATTATGTGAATTCTTGCGTCTGTTTGAGATATTACTGGTAAAAATAAAGACTAAAAATTGCATAAATTTATGAGCAAACGTCATCGTGTTAACTTGTTCAAAAAAAGTGTGTAGTGAATATTCATTGCTGTATAAAAAACCGTGATCTGATTGTGTTTATTAAGACCTTAAAGTGAACGGTCGGAAAAAATGGTAGAAAACATTTTCGTTTATAATGAAAATCCAGAATTGACAAAAGAAAGGCAAATCACTTTTTTAAATGTAAAAAAATCTTTTTTTTAGCAAAAATTGTTATGGGTCGACATTTGCTGAACTGCTTACCATATGGTATTGTAATTCTTCCTAGAAAATATGTCATCACATATTAGTGCAATTTAACTAATTATTAGTCAGTAATCTAACCATGAATTAGTAATTTCATGCTAACTATATATTTGTAACACTTTTTTCGTGGGGGTATTTACTGGTCAAAAACATGTACAAAGTAATACCTGTTACGATTTTATCACACCTTTCACGAATTATTTCGGGTAATAATCGCATTATTACGTGGTATTACGTTTAAATTACGCACCATTACGTCTTATCGCATAATTATTACGCCATTATTACGCGGATGATAAAAGTAAAATTTGAACCACAAATAAACTCAAATAATGAATTACAAATAAAAATAAAAATTTTAGTTCTCTTCATGCGTTGAGTTTATTTTTAAAATAAATTACAGCATCTTTTTTTTAGCGCATAACGAAAATGTACGAGATGTGCAAGTTTATGAATTTCAGACATTTCGAAAAAATTCCATGAATATGTAAAAACAATTAAAAAAGTGATGAAATCCTGAAAATGTATACAAAATTTATAATGGACAGACATGCAAATTCCAATTTTTTTTCGGATTTTTATCAATTCATTCCTGCGAGATAATTCATGTTCAATTTACCCCTGTTTTCGGAAAAAATTTTAACGCCTTTGTAAAAAGTAGGAGAAGAATTTTTTTGGCACCTTAAAACTTTCTAGTGACAAAAAAGTAATAGAAAAAAATTATCAAGACCCAGGAGTCGAAAATGGGAATACCGCGAATTAAAATATTTTGATTTTGATATTGAATAAAAGGTTACCTTTATAATGTGTGTTTGAAACATTTTTCTAAACATGTGTGTGATTTTTATTACAAAAATTCACTAGGAAAAAATAAAAAAGATCCAGATGTCAAAATTATAAAAAAAACAAAATTTTCAAAATTTAGAATTCGGTATTCAATAGAATTATTTTCTTCACCTGTGGTTTTATCGTTTTTTCAAGTCTGTGGAATTTTTAAGCACAGAAATGCACTACGAAAAAATCGACAATAATTATATTATATAATAAATTCCAAATTTTGGAAATCTTCTGTAATTATTATTGAGACTCCTGCATTTTATTGATTTTTGCCTAGTGTATTTCTATACTAAAAAGTTCACACATATTCAGAAAAATGTGTCAACCACAAGTTATGGAGATAATCTCATTAAATAAAAATATCACGATTGAACGCTGTATTTCCAATTTTGGTTCCTGGGCCTTGACGATCTTTTTCATAGTGCATTTTGGAAATGCATTTTGTCATTGGTAAACAGTGGCGAATTACATAGGAATTATCTCTTCGAAAGCAATTGAATAAAATACGCAAGAAATTGGAAAGCCTTTTTTGACTGCACTTTTCTAAATTGTTAAAATTAAAAATTAGAAATGTGAAAATATACCGTTTTTAATGCTTCTGACAAGCCAACGATTTCAAGATTTAACTAAATAATCTGAAATCTTTCAATCTAAAATTATAAAACACTTTCATGTATGCGCTTTGAAACCCTTCTATAGCCCTCCCTTTTATAGCCCTTCCGAAAATTGACGCCGCGCCACAGGTACGTGTCTCAAGGGCTGGGTGGCGTCTTCCGTTGTTACTCAGGCCAGCAATCAGACATGGACAAACAAAAGCGGAGCGGGCTATAGTAAGTTACTTCCCACCTACCATCAGCCCCAAGATCGACGCTATGGAAGAGTTTCACTGTATTTAGTTATATTTTTAAATCATTCCAAGTTTCAGGATTAGAAATGAAGGTGGTTTGAAACTTAAATCATAATTTCAGATAGATTAAGATCGTATAAATTCAAATAGTTTTAAAAGTAGTGCTATTTAAAATTAGGTGTGCGTGAAATAATTCAATAAATGCTTAATTTCAAAAGCTCTTTAAAAGAGTGCTTTTTAAAAGTTTGATTTATTTTCTAATAGTTTAGTATCTCACTAATTATTCCTTTTGTTGAGAAAATAACTCCTAATTTTAGTAAAAATTGAAAATATGTATATTTCGCGATCGCTTGAGTAAATTTTGTCCTAAGTGCTTGTTTCTAAATAAATTGTCACTATTAGTGGTACTAATTTAGTTTTCTCACTCATGGATTCTGTCTTTCATAGGAAAATAATGAACTCTTATTTTTTCATATTTATCAAATAATAATTTGAATCACTCCGTGTAATTTTTATATATTTTTAAGGAGATACAGAAAGGGGAATTGCCTGTGGGAAAAAATTAACAAAAGTACAGCGTAAACAGCGTATTTGTTTTAATAACATTTGGCTAGTTATGAGTCCGTCATATTTGATCCAAATTTTTTAGGCATCGTTTTGGGATTTACTATTTCAATCTTATATTTTGTGCGTTATTTTTGGGCCTTATTTTTTCAGTCTTATATTTTTGTGATTGATGGTTGCAGAATATAAGTTTTAATACTTGAGATTTAGTTTGTAAATATAATTATGTGAGTCTGGCTTTTAAAAAGCTAGTAGTGTTATTTTTTTATTTGCAATTGTTTATTCTTCGTGAAAGAACGCTAGCACGCGGCCGCAGTACAGTCCAGAGAATTCGAAGGAATCGATATTGCATTCCCAGTTCACCTTTTTGAACAATAAAAACAGTTGCTATTGTAATTATAAAATATTTTACTGATTTTATTAAATTCTTTCAAAAACTGTATAAATTCTATGCAGCCAAAGTCGAGGTCAAGTTAAAAGTGCTTATTCTGATCTTTCGACGTTTAAAGGATATGTGAATTCTTAAAACATTTTTGAGGCATTTGGAATGAAACGCATTTACAATTTTCCAGAAAAAAATGACATATTTCATGGTATGAATCTAAACATTCATTTAAAGGAACTGGCTCTTCTGAAATTCTATCACGTACTACAGCAGAAAAATTTATTAAACTAAAATTATTAGTAGATGCTAGCGATTAATACTGTGATACATGTTGCACATTCAGATCAGGTGAAAAATTAAGTCTGCTAGCGTAAACCGGTGGCAGTAATTGGTTCTTATTGTTCGTAAGAACGTTCTAATCAAATTCTAAT
This sequence comes from Belonocnema kinseyi, assembly GCF_010883055.1. Classification (NCBI taxonomy): domain Eukaryota; kingdom Metazoa; phylum Arthropoda; class Insecta; order Hymenoptera; family Cynipidae; genus Belonocnema; species Belonocnema kinseyi. Next base: position 95,025,153 of record NC_046662.1, read on the forward strand.
AACCTCCAGTACACACGTGTTGTGGAATTTTTATTACTAACCATCATCGAAAAACTGACGCATTATTTAAGACGTTTCTGTGGATTGTTCCTTTCAGCGAAGAAATGCTTAAAAATGTGTACAAAACAACTTTAAAGAATAAAATAGGCTTCACAATGAGCTGTCATAAAACCCTATGTGACTAATAGTTTAAAAGTTATGAATTTCTTAATTAACGATACCGTTGTCCCTATTAACTTTTAGCCTTAATGCATTTTCATTATTTCATTATTATTAAAATTTTCATTTTCATTTTTAACAACAAATTTTAATGAATAATAGTTGTTTTCTATACTTATAATTGTTCGAAAAATCAGAAAAAAACACAACCATGTAGTCAAGAAGACTTCAATTATTTTTACAGAAATTTTATACTTGTAATAGTATCGGAGTTAAAAATATTGTTTAAACAATGTTCATAAACACATTTTTTGGCTAAGTATCACTGTAGGCCTCATATGATTTAGCAAATTCCAACTCATAAACTTTTATTTTCAACAACTATTATTGCTTTAAAAAAATTATTCTCCGACTCCTCCACCAATTTTAGATTTTAGGTGCTCAACAATTTTTTTTCTAATACTATGAACCACTGAGTGTAAAGCTCATTTCATTCGATTATTTTATTTATTTCGTACATATTTTTATTTATTTCTTTAATAAAATCAACAATCGACAAAAACGTATTGAAAAAATGTATCAATTTTTCAATATATGTTAATAATAACGACTGAACGACTGAAAAAAAATAAAATATAAAATTCCCAACACTGAAATTGCCAAATCGGAAAATTCCTGAATAATAAAATTCCCGTTTTGGAAAATTCTTGAATAATAAAATGCTCAAATTGGAAATTTCACAAAAAGAAATATTAAACCCAATAATTTTTTATAGAAATATTTGATTATTGTATTTTAAATAAATAAAAAATATTTATTTAAAAAAGATTTAATTGTTTAGATTCGGGAATTTTCTAGTTAGGATATTTTATAATTCGACAATTTTCTGTCGGGAATTTTTTTTATTCGTGAATTTTCCAATTCAGGAACTTTATTTTTTGGGAGTGTTGCAATCCGGGAGTTTTATTATTCGGGAATTTTATAATTCGGGAAGTTCATAAGGACGTTCGTACTAAAATTATACAAATAAATATTTGCTATCCAATTTATTGTCAACAGTTCTTAATTTTCGACAGATAAACATTCAAAATATAGTAAATAAATATCATTATTAGCTTAAATCGTACATTGATAAAAATATATGATCGCATAACTTTTCTAATTGTCTTTCGTCAGCTGATTGCATAGAAATCTGGTCAATAGTGTAATTCAAAATCATGAATACCAGTTTTCTTCTATCAGTATAAACTATTATGTTTCATACAAAAATGTTTACTGATTTAATAACTGAAAGTGAGAAACTTGTCGCATCTCAATTACCCTCAAAGAAAGAGTTTGTAAGTGTGTTTTTTAATTATAATTTTCATTTAAAGAAAGTGATCTGAGACTTGCATGTTGGTGGCGGTAGTGAGAATGTGTGCAGTGACAGGCGGTGAGAAGTTTTTACAAAGTTTGTGTAGAAGGTGTGAGTGGAGTGTGAGGGTGGAAGTCTAGGAGGTGAGTACGGTATTGTGTTTAGGGTTTTGGGCCTTCATGGCGGGCAATGGTGGTTCTTGTAGTGATGGGGGATGTCAGGGGTGAGAAAAGGGTGGCTAAAGGGAATGCGAGAGGAGAAATAAGGCAAAGAAACTGAAATTGTAGGGCGGTAAGCGGCAGCAGTCTTAAGAGTCATCTGTGAGCGGCAGGGAGTACTTTTGTGTATGGATAGGTTACAGTTACCGACGGATGAGCGGCAGGTTGGCAGCGAGAGTACTGGCAGTGCTGGTAGTGAAGTAGACGGGGAGGAAATTTCCATAGGGTCACGTTGGCTAGATGTGCGTGGCCTGGTGACAAGTGGCGCATCAAGGAGGGGGAAGAATCAAAATGGAAGAAGCGATCAGGTAAGGGAGAGAGCCTCCAGTGGAATTGAGGGGGTGGATCTCTTGAAGAGGAAGGGGAAAGCAAAGAGAGTCCGGAGAAAAACGCGCTAGAGAGTCCCTTTTAAAAAAGCGTACAAACACGTAGGTCACCCTTCACCCCCAAAATGGAGGGGCAGACGGAGAAGGAGGCTATTGTGGTGCTGGTAGGCGAGATCACAGGGTTAAAGGAGAACGTAAGGGGAGCTATGGAGCAAATGGAAAGTATGAGGGAGGACCTCAGGGTAAGAGATGAAAGATGGGGAAAGGAAGTAAAAGAGCAGAGGGGAAAAGTAGAAGGATTGCAGAGGGAGTTGATGTCGGTAAGGAAGGGAAAAGAGGATAAAATAAAGGAGATGGAAGAAGATATTAGGATATGGAAGGAAAGGGCAGGTATTTGGGAGAAAGTGGAGATCATGATAAAAGAGAAAGTGGGAGAGCGTAGGAATGAAAAGGAGGAGAGAGAGGATAGGGAAAGGATAAGGGAAATGGAGTTGAGAATGGAGAGAAAAGAGAAGGCAGACAGGAGAAATAATATAGTGATAAGAGGATTGAAGCTCAAGAGTGGGGAAGAAAGGGACGGGATGGAAGCGCTGCTGCAGAGTATAGGGTGGGTTAAAGGCAAGGTAGGGAAAGTTAGGATGGAGGGGAGAAAGGAGAATGAAGTGGCGGTGGTGGAATTGGAGAGCTGGGAAGAAAAATTGGGGGTAATGCGTAACAAAAATAGGATAAAGGACAGTAAGGTTTTTATCGATCAAGATATGACGAGGAAGGAAAGGGATGTTCAGAGAATGCTAAATGATATGGCTAGGAATGAGAGGAGCGAAGGGAGAGCAGTGAAGGTAGGGCATCGGAAAATAAAAATAGATGAGAAAATGTGGGTATGGGACGAGGAAAGAGATGTGTTGAAGGAAGTGCAGGGGAATTTGTCAGGGTGGAAGAATGTTAAAGGTGTTGTACTGGAACGCAGCAGGGGTAAAGAAGAAAGATGAGGATTTCTGGAGGTATATTCAGGAATTTGATGTGAGTGGACTGGTAGAGACTTGGGCGGAGTAAAGGAATGGGATAGAGTAGAGCGAAAGTGGCAAAGGGGGAATAGGTGAAGGCTACATGAGGCTGTCAAACTAAAAAGGAAAGGAAGGGCTAGTGGGGGAATTATAACAGGGTTTAGGGATCGATTAGAGGAAGAAGTTCATGAGAGGAAGAGAAGGAGGGCGTGCAAATGAGAGCTGTAAAGATAGGAGGGGTGATGTATAAGTTTGTGACTGTGTACAGTACGGATGGAATGGAAAGGATTAAAGAAAGGGTAGAAAACTTACTAGGAGAGAGAGATGAGGGTATGGTGGTAATGGGCGGAGACTTTAATTCGAGAATTGGGCGGGAAGGGGGCCTGTACTAGGATGGGGAGAGCTTTGAAAAAAAAATCGAAGGATAAAATAATAAATAAAGAGGGGGGCATTCTAAGAGATTGAATGCAGGATAGAGAGTGGGCGTTGGCGAATGGTAGGGTAAAAGGGGACGAAGAGGGAGAATACACGTATGTGAGTAAGAAGGGTGTATCGGTGATAGACTACGTGATTATGAATATGCAAGGGTTTAAGGAGATAGATAAATTCGCAGTGGAAGGAAGGGTGGAATCAGTCCATCAGCCATTGAGTTTGTAGATACGGGACGAGGCGGGCGAAAGGCAGGGTGGGGAAGAAGGGTCGTTAGGGGAGAGGGTGTCATGAACGAGAGAGGCGGTAGAGAAGTATCAGGAGCAGTTGGGCAACGTTAGCTTTGAGGGGGAGTCCGTGGACGAGATATGGAAGGATCTACAAGAGAAAGTGAAAGTTTGTGCGCAAAAGAAGGTATTTAGGAAAATGAAGAAAGAAATGGTAAAGCCGTGGTGGGATAGTGAATGTAAAATGATGAAGAGAAAGGTGAAAAAGAAATACAGGAAGTGGAAGGAAGGAACCGCGAAAAGGGTGGAGTACGTAGAAATCAGGAAAGAGTTTAGGGCGATGTGTAAGAAGAAAGAGCAGGAAAAAGAAAAAGAGCTGGAAGTGGAGTTGAGAAGTGTTAAGACAGAAGGGGACGTGTGGAAGATAATTGATAGGTTTAGAAAACGTAGGGTGGGAATAAGTGAAAAGATAGGGAGCGACGAATGGAGGAAATTTTTTAAGGATTCATTTCAGGGGTCAGATACTCGAAAGAGAGATGAGGGAATTAGAAGAAACAGAGAGGTAGATAAAGAGGAGGTGAACGACAAGGAGATAGAGATGTAGATAGGGAAGTTGAAAAAATCGAAGGTAGCAGGGATTAACGGGGTAGAGAACGAAGCGTGGCTGTTTGACACACAAGAGGTAAAGCAGAGACTGAAGGGGGTAGTGAAAAAAGTATGGGGGGATTCCCAAGAGAGTGGAGAGAGGGGTTGATCGTACCACTGTATAAGAAAGGGGGTAGGGAGAGGCAGGAAAATTATAGAGGAATCACGCTCATGAATACTGCGTACAAAATACACGCGATGGTGTTAGCAGATAGGCTGCGAAAGGATGTTGAGGGGAAAGGAATATTGCCGGAGACGCAGGCGGGCTTTAGAAAGAGAAAAAGCACTATTGACAATATTTACGTCTCGCAACACGTGGTGGATAGAGAATTAACCAAAAAGGGTGCTAAAGTGTACGGGTTTTTTGTAGATCTAAAGAGCGCGTTCCCGTCAGTGGATAGAGGGAGGTTGTGGGAGGCAATGGAAGAGAGGGGAGTAAAGAGGGGCCTGATCGAGAGGGTAAGAGAGGTATATGAGGAGATGAAAGATAGGGTGAGAGGAGGGGAGGGAATCTCTAAGGGATTCTGGATGGATAGGGGGTTGAGGCAAGGGTGCCCGCTTAGCCCAACACTTCTTGCAATTTTGATCGCGGATATGGAAAGTAAGCTAGCGGTCGGAGTGGTAGGAGGAGTTAGGGTAGGAGGAAGCAGGATATGGTCACTCAAATATGCAGATGACATAGTGCTGTTGGCAAAGAGCGAAGAGGCTCTAAAAGAGATGATGAACAGGTTGAGACGATACTTGGATAAGAGTAGGTTAGAGTTAATTACGGACAAGTCGATGGTTATGGTATTCAGGAAAGGATGTGGGATTGATGGGGGAGGGGAGTGGAAGTGGAAGGGAAAGGCGGTACAGGAGGGGAAAGATTTTGTGTACCTGGGCTTCCTGTTTCGAAGATATGGGGAAGTGGAGGGTCATATAAAAGAGAGAGTAAGTGTAAAGTGTATACTGGGGTTGGCAAGGAATACGCCGAACTATATTGTCAGGAGGAAGACAGCAAGAACGAGTTTAGGGATTATAACAGGGAGTCGAGCGTGTAAATATGAGGAGAAATTTTTGGAAGAGGTTGTAAGTAAATTGGTTAAGGAGTGTTAGCAGAATGCACGAGGAAGGAAGGTACATGAGTTGGTTCAAAAGAATGGCATTGAGAAAGAGAAGGCAGCCGGAGAGGAGAGAATAAGAGATTCAAGGTATAACGGAAACTATGTATAGATTATGCCAAGGGAGAGAGCGCAATATTTGTGTAAGAAAAGAGAGCAAGGAAGTCAGGAGAAGTATAATAGGTTCTGGCTTTGTAGAGAGAAGAGAATGTGTGAATTGTGTGGGAAGGGGGATGCAAAATTGGAGCATTAGTTGGAGAAATGTAAAGAGGTGGAAAGGAGGGGGATAAGCATGGAGGTATTGTTGTATGAAAGGGGTGACAAAAGGGTAGTAGCATTGGTGAAGGGGGTGTTGAGTAAGATAGAGAAGAAGAGAAGGAAGGAGGAAGAGGAATGGAGAAGGAAAGATTGTAAATAGGAGAGAAAGTAGATGTAAGAGAAATGTAAATATTGTAAATAGTAGTTAAGTATTAGGAGTTAGCCACGGATACAGAGGCTGGTAATGCGAGGCATAGCGACAAAAGAGCGAAATGCGTGCGAGGCGAGGCGGAACGAGGAAAGTTAGGCTAGTTATCTACCTTAGAAAGTGATCTAAGAGAATGTAAGGTATGCCAACAGTTCTTCCAGTTATGTATGTTATATTAATTTACTTTCGATTTGAGTATATAACTGAGGGTTCATAATAAATTTGATATTTTTAATAATTTCAAATTGCATTATATTTTTTTCAAAGCAGATGCGCTATACGAGAAGCACAACATTTTTGGATTAGAGCACGAATTCCAACAAGGCAGGAACAGTATTTTATTACAGAACTGAAAAAGTTATATTAGATATGGCATGAATAAGAAAGACTTCACGTGAGCAGACGTAATTTACAGAAAGAACAAAAGTTGATTGATTCTGCAGATGATTTGTTCGATATTGTTCATGTTAATGCAATGGGAATAATACAAGTCCAAGAAGACAACGATTTTATTCTGGCCCAAAGAGAAAAAGTGAAGCGTGGATCTATAATCGAATATATTGACGTTCTAATTGTTCAAATAGAACCATACAAAATTTCAAAAAAGCGAAAACTGTCGAATGATGAAAATGGCCAATTGTCAGTTCCTTCATCGTTCATAGAAGTGGCGTGTGAAAGGGATGATTTGGATACAAGTTTAAATAGTCAGAATGAAGTAAGTATTTTATTGCAATTTCAATGAAATTGTCAAACTTGCTTTAGTATGAAATAAAATTTTTATAGAAAAAAGTGACTGGAATGTAAATAAATCTAAATACGTAAAATAATCACTTTAAAGCTTGCAGCAACTTCAGACAGATGAAGGTTAACACGATTACGGTATGTGATTTTAGTGGAATACATTTTTATGTTAAATAAATTATATTTTGAAAGAGACGAATACGTAAAAATTAATTAATATTTATACAATATCAACTTAAGTCGACCAACGATACGGAGAGCTCGATAGAAGGAACGTGAAAAGTTTGCTGAAAGTTTAAAAGATTGCTTGAAAAGAAACGGATGCTTATAAGTTCATTGGGACTAGAAAATGCTTTTAGACCTTGATGGTGAAGAGAAGGTTAATCTTCTGATTGTTGTGATTTTTGGTGCAGGAGAGTTTCAACTTTTGAGTGTACCTAAATTACAAAACAGCATTGGAGAAGTTCAGCTTCAGTTGTATAGCTTCAGTAGTAGAAGAAGGGCGGAATCTGGTTAATCGTGTGGTTTGACTTTGCTTTGACACTACCCGATTTTATATAGGTAGATTTAACAGCGCATGCGTTCTTTTAGAGTGAAAGTTTGCAAATAACTTACTGCACTTTATTTTGCGAAGTGTTTTCGAGGAATGCTTAGGATGTACTTCAGGTCCACATGTAACACTTTTCAAGATTTTTGCAGCCTCTTGGAATAAAATAGATGTTTCGCATTATGACTCTTATTCAACAGATAAAAAATATCAGCTAAAATTGAAACGGCATCTACAATCATATTTATCAAAACGCTATTGAGAGACCAAAAATTTACCTCGTAAAGACTACCGAGAGTTTTTAGAGTTGACGATTATATTGCCTAGAGAAATTCCTCCAAGCGGTGTGACGTTGAGATTTCCTGGGCAATGAACCACGCGATGTGGATGGTAAAAGCGATAAAATCGATAGAAATATGGATATTTCGCAGGATTTCTCACCTAACTTCTCTAGAAACTAATCGTCTACAAGAAGTATGCATTTTCATTGTCAAAGCTTATGACAAAGCATGGTTCGAGGAAAGATCGACAGCATTACAAAAATGCTTTATTCATTATTAAAGAATTAAGAGTAGTGAAGGACAATATTGAACGTGCATTTGAGCTTCTTCGAGAGTACAATCGTATCCCAAGTAATACCAACTTTAAAAAGACGATTATTTTTAACTTTAGAAAGTTATCAATTAAAGTTTATTTTGTAT
>NC_046662.1:95033169-95039943 GCF_010883055.1 Belonocnema kinseyi
GGAAAAATGTCTTTTCTTTTTTTGAAACGCACTATTTTTCATATTTATATAGAAATTTTTTTTATATAATTTTCCACGTAAATTTTCATTTATTTTCATGAGATTAAAAAAAGACACTTAAAAATGACATTTTAGTGTCTTAAGGGGTGAGATTTAGCAAAGTAAGGGAAAAATTTAATTCAAAAATATAATTTTTGGGCTGTGTACTGTTCACATGATAGTTTTATATCATATTTTCAAAGTTTGTACGATTCTTTTCAAGCTTTAAGGGTTTACTGAATTTTTTGAATTTAGGATGCCCTACCTCTAAATTTTATTTCACTAAGACATAAAATAAGGGGGTGAGACTTCAAAAAATCAGAAAAATAATTTTTTTGGACCACTGATAGGTATATAATAATTCATAACTTCATCATTTTTCATTCGATTCTCATTATTTTTGTTTATTTGAAAGTAGAAAACACTTTTTTAACCATATAATATATATATATATATATTGTTCATTAAATTTCGCGAAATTGAATAAACTTTGAATATGTTGATAGCAAAAAATGATGGAATTTTAAAAAATGTCATAAAATGCATTGATTTTTATTTTTAGTGACACAGTGTCATTCATAATAAGCCTCTCTAAATGAATGCGCCAATGTTTAATTTAATTTTCCTTTTTATACAACATTACGCATGCAGAGATTAAACTCTAGAACTTTGTTTTCTTTGTCACAGCTGAATGAATCTCAATTAATTTTCACAAACATCTGCTCCATGAAACTGAAATTCCATTGCAGTATTACACATAATGAAGTTTCTTTCATAATTTGATGTCTTGAATTCCCTTCTTTTCCTGTAGAAAATACATTGTCTGGAAAAAAGCTGGTGGGGTCTTGGAAGGAAATGAGTTACAAAAAACAGGCAAGTTCCAAGCAGATTGAGTGGTGTCTTATGAATAGAGGGAAGTTCCAATGAGACAAAACACGGTTATGCTGCATGTAAACAGCTGCACTGTCAGAGATGAAGTTCGCGCGGAAAATGTCTAGCGTGCAAGATAGTGAGCGACTAGGTCAATAATGTTAACAGGATAGGCGGAAGATAAATAGACCTTATAAGCGGGAATATATAACGTGCGATTTTCTAGTGAGTGCGAATATATAAAATGCGCCAACTCAATGAACTAAATATATGTATAGTCAATTTTTAGTTCCCGTTGAATATAGAATTTTTCTTACCAATGTTATACTTTTCTCGCAGAAACAAACACAACATTTTTTTTTGTAATATTGTTTGTTCAATGAACTTCTTATGAACATTTTTATTTCCTGATTTGATGCTTTCGACACTGTTTTCTTTCAAAAAAAATATTTACACATTTCGTTACAATAAATTATAATTTTCATGGAATGTCTTCTGTTTAGATTAACAAAGTGTTTTGTCGTCCCGGAATTCTAAACGATTAGTAAAATTGTCCTAGGCACAGTGGGACAAAAAAAATTTCCTGGACTTAGTCTAGAGTTTTAAAGTTGCATCACGCTCTAGATTTTTGAAAAAGAATTAAAGTAAACTAAATTTCAAAGAGATTCTTGATAGTCTGTTTCCAATTTTTTCAAAAAAAATTTTATTTAACAAAAAATTTGACATTTTAATGTAATGTTTAAATAAACGATGTTTTTTTTACGAAACTGACTGCCAATAGTTTTGAAAGAACCTTATTTATTAAGAGACTTTGTCAGGCAAAAATGTTTGTTAATTGCTTCAATAAATTTAATAAACATTTACAGATTATTTTTCAATTATTAATCGGAAGGTTTTTTTTTCTCAAAGGAAAAAGTTTTACATTACTTTGCACAATCCCTCTCTTAGAATATTTGATCAACGAACAATAATTATTTATTACACAAACAACTTTTCTAAAAAAAATCTAAGATTTCGCCACAACGGACAGTAAAATATTAAAATTGTTTGACGAAACAGTGGAACAAACTATAAAAATAATGAAATCGTTGATTTCTGAGTAAAAATGCTTTTAAAATAACAAAAATAATTTTTCGTTCATAAAGTTTTATAAGGGAAGAATGTTGCACAGTAATTTAGCATTTATTTTGTTTAAAAAAAAACGAAATCTGCTAGTTAATTGTTTGCAAAAGTCAGTACTTATTTATTTATTTAAATAAGTAACCAATGTTATGGCCTGGCCAAGGCTCCTAATAAATAAGGACCTCTCTGATGCATAGGCAGTCGATTACGTATACAACGACATTCATTTGTTGACGAGTAATCCAGTTGTGATTTCCTTTGTAAAATTGTTTATTAAATAAACAATTACTGTTCGTAAACAAAGTATCATGAGGGAAGGATTATTTCAAATAATTTAAAATTGATTAAGTCAAAAAAAGGAAATCTTTCGATTAAAACTTAAAAACATCGTACATATATTATTAATTGTCGATTAATTTTCACTCAATTTTGTAAGAGGAACGAAGCCTTTAAAGCGGAGATGAGTATGATACGTATTTTGTTTATAACATTAACAATTACATATGATTAAAAAAATGTAAATAAGCATTGTTTTCACGTACATATTTAACAAAAAACTAAATAAATATAGTATTCAAGCATTTTTAAATTTGAGGTAGCACTTTGGCTAATTAATTTTGTTAATAAAAGATATATAATTTTTTATTAATTTTGTTACTTGATAAAAACTTAATAAAACATTAAATATCGGCTCTGATAAATTTCTTTAAAATTTAGTTAAATTTCTTTTTTTTTCAACTCATATCGTGTAAAAATTGTATGCTCTGAACTAGTATGCTCTGCTCTGGTGTTATTCTAAAAAACTATTTTTTTCTCATTTTCAGCATTTTATTTTTGGTTTGAATCAAACAAATATTTCTATGAAGTCAAATAGATTTAATAAAAGCAAACCATCGTTTGTTTTCAAACAAAACGAAAAATAGGAACCGAATAATAATTTTTTCAGCATAACATTAGTTTTGAATATCATTAATTCAAAATTAATCCTAACGTAAAAGTGCATTTCAAATTTTAATTAAAAAAATGGTTTAATATATAAAATTTCAAAACGGAAATTTTTACCTGACAACTTGTGAACTATATGCAATTATTTTCTAAATGAAATTATAATTAGTGAAATGTTAAAAAAATCTGTTGTGCTGATTTCAGTCCAATTTTATGCATACTTTAATGTTCTATGCACTGCTGTAAACTACGTTGCAGACGACGCTTTTACAATGACAAATTCTTCCGAGGCAGTTTGTTCTATAAGTTTAATTTCTGTTGCAGCGAATCTCTCAACTAAAGTCGATGTAAACTTTATCATATGTTTATTCTGTGTGGATTCAAAGAAGCATTTTCTTAGATTTGTGAAATGATTAAACTTTTTAAGCCAAAATACGTCAAAAACCCGATAAAACAATTCAATCAACATTTCATTGTAGATATAGTAAAAAAAGGACACTAAAATCTTCTTATTCAAAGATCAAACTATTTTTTGTATAGATGAGTTACTAGAGAGAAAAAGTTTAGAACATGTGAGTTTATACTCGCAATGTTAAAATAATTTTCATTGACTTTGAATAATAAGAAAATATGTCAACAGTGTTCATATATTGTTGTTGCAATACACTGCAAGTACTTTATTTTAAAACATATTATATCATATATTTCATGGACAAATAGTCAAAGAAATGGACATAACTCTAGGAACTATACTATGAATGAAGAAATTTTTTCTCTCCATATGCTATTATATAATGTATTAGTAAACGAATTTAGTAACTTAACATGAATTTCAAATTATTTTTTGTTGGTTTATTACGACATAAAGTGCATATATCAATTCTGCAGTAAATATTTAAATTATTTATTTATTTTCTCATAAACTGGCCAACAAAATGTATTTTATCGTATATCTCTGTTGAGAGCATATATTAAAGTTGAAGATTATTAATAATAGTTTCAACTGAATAGGAAAGTGCATTGAAGATTCTTTTAGATCCTTGGAGTAGAATGGTTCTCAAGATAAAGGAGTTAAAGTTTTAATTATTTTTTGAACTATCAATTGAATTTTAAAGGCTGTTTAATATTGAGAATCGTATACAAACAGAATCTAAATTCAGTGCGAAGCAGTAGTATGCAAAGCTGCCTTTTCTTAATTTCTAAAAATATACACTAAATAAATAAATAAATTGCTTTAAATAATTCAACTTCGTTAAAATAGTTTTGTAGACACTTCACTAATATTAGCAGTATTGTATTTTGTTTTGCTAATTTTATCATCGAAATTTCGCTGAGTACGTAATAAAGTTTTGAGTCGCCTGTCATTTTAATGCAAAGGTAAATTACTGAAAAACATTTTCTCTACATAGTTCCGAGTTTATGTTGAGTTGTTCGTAATGAAGGAAAATCCATCCAATGTATTTCTGCCTGTGGAGTGTTGAATTATTTTTAATTGGTATATTTCTTTTCTTTGAAAGTATGTATTCGAGGAATTAACGAGAAGGAATAAGCAAATAACGCCCCCGGGGTCTAAAGCTGCGCTGGGGATATTCCCGAGATCAAATGAACCTTCACCGTGCAACCAACTCTTCACGCTTCAGTGAGAAACTGGTTCTGAATTTCTAAGTGGATGTGCGCGGTTGCAGCGAGACATAAATACTTTACGTTCTGATTCGATGACGCACGCCAAGTTCTGTCGGAAGAGACGAGTACCTAGACTTCGAATTTCGATTCTAGTCTGTATAGAGAACTTTCAGTCTCCCAAAGGTAAAGATAATTTCGAGATTGTCATGATTCCTAACGAGCACACTATCCTTCAGAGGACCTTTATTCGAAATTTCAAAATAAATCAAATTCACTGGACTCTCTAAACCTGAATTAGTCAAAAACTAGTAAGTGAAATACTGTCATGTCGTTAACCGCAATTGGTTTCCCACTTGAAAAAGTGGACGTACAAGAGGGGCCATGCATATACCACGTGGACACTTTAGGGGGGAGGGCGTATAGCAAAATTCCACGCTTATCCACGAGGGGACCGGGGGGTCGGGCTAAAATCCACGTGGACACACATTTCCCTAAATCTGTGGAAAGTATAATGAAATAAGACAAGGTGTACTCTAGGTATACTCGAACTTTTATATTGTGCTTGCGCATAATAGAATTTTTATTTTAATTATATTTTTTCATAACAATTTATGCAACAATTTATCGTTAAACTGGTCAAAAATTGGAGTGAAAAAACGTAATTTTAGTACTCTTGAAACCCACGTGGAATGATTGTTTGAATGCTAAAAACTGACAAGAAGTTTGACTGGCAGCTCCTGAGTGGTGCCAAAGTTGACTGGCAGACTGTCAAGCATATAAAAAATGACAGGATGAAAATTAGAACAGTATTTTAGTACTCCTGAAACGCATTGGGGATGATTCATTAGGTGCTGAAAAGTAAGATAATAATTGATTGGCAGTTCCTCAGTGGTGTCAAATTTCACTGGCAGACTGTCTAGCATGTCGAAAATTCAAGTGAAAAAAAGTTATTTTATTACTTTTTAAACCCATTGAGGATGATTTTTTGGTGCAAGCAACTAACAAAGTATTTGACTGGCAGCTCCTGAGTAGTGCTAAAATTGACTGAGATTTTAATCAGCAACCGAATGAAAGTTTTGTCCTTTTCATCAAAAAAAATTTTCATCTACACGGAGAAAAATGGATGTTCAAAAGTAAAATCTAGATCTTCAGGTCAAATTATTATATGTTTAACTATAGGACAACAATCTAGATGCTCGAAGTTAGCATCTGTAGATCTTAAAAAGTGAAATGTTACCCTCTAGCATTCAAAATGTTTAACTGAAAAATCCGAGATATTACATGTATGGTTATGTCAAAATACGTCTGTAAATATTTGAGGAGTTTACTTATTTATGGTCATTTAAGGAATTAATTGATAACTTATTTGTGAATTTTAAATTAAACTTTAATGTTCGTACACGAGCGAAAAACAGATAAAGGATATAAAATGTCGACCAGATGATGCATTCAGTCAACATCTAGATGTGTTTCAGTTTAACATACAAATATTTTTACGCTTAACATCTCAAAAAGATGATAAATGTTTGGCATGCATATCTGCGTATTAGGTGCTACAATCTTACCCTATGAACATCTACATTTGAGCATCCATTTTTCTCCGTGTATAGGACACTTCTCTAAAACTAATATGTATATAAAAAAAAAGAAACTACGTAAATCTCACTTTTTACGTAAATTCGCAGCTCGCCACAATGGGTTTCAACAGTACTAAAATGATGATTCTTCACTCGAATTTTTGGCAAGTTTGACAGCCTGCCAGACAACTTTGGCACCACTGAGAAGCTGCCAGTCAAAATTTCGGTTAGTGCTTAGCATTCAAGCAATCATTCCCAATGGGTTTCAAGAGTAATAAAATGACGTTTCTTCTCTCGATTTTTGGCATATTTTACAGCCTGCCAGTCAACTTTGGCACCACTCAGGAGCTGCCACTCAAACTTCTTGATAGTTGTTTGCACCTAAAAAATCATTCTCAATGGGTTTCAAGAGTACTAAGATGACGTTTCTTCACTAGAGTTTTTGACATTTTTGACAGCCTGCCAGTCAACTGTGGCACCACTCCGAAGCTGCCAGTCAAACTTCTCGTTAGTTTTTAGCATCCAAACATTTGGAAGATTAATAATATCTATATTTTCATAATATATGTCCACGTGGACAAAGTACGGGGGGGGGGGG
>NC_046662.1:95040013-95049234 GCF_010883055.1 Belonocnema kinseyi
TAAAAATTGATGAAAAATTTTCCACGTTGTATATGGAATGCCCCAAAGGCCGTAAAAAATAACTTTCATTTATACGTAATTTTGTACGTCCAGTTTTTCAAATGGGTTGTTAAACATGTTTCATAAACTCAGATCATGTTTTCAGCAAACCCGTTCTGTGTTTTCCAAGAATTGACGCCACGCTGCGGGGTCTGAAGAGAGGAGCCGCAAGGGAATGTCCGATGTTCACTTATACGCGAAAAAACAGTAGAGTATCAATAAAGCACAATGCCCTAACGTCCTAGCTGAATAATTGGGTCAAGCCGCACCATACTGCGTCAGTTCACTCTCAGTGCTTCCAAGTCCCTGATGTTAACGTTTAGAGAACCCCCATATTAGTCAAAGGTCAGAATCAAAACCGTAATCAAATCGGAGTCTGAGTGTGGTTTTCTACGAATAGACCTTTTAGAGCATTTCCGGGAATTTCGAACAATTTAGAAGAAAAAGTTCATTGTCAAAATAAATTCATTAAAGAGGAAAAAGACTCAAGCACAGAAAAAATTTTGTTCTGGAAATTACAAAAGTGAAATCCTATTCAACCCGTATTTAAAACGCATACAAATAATAGTGCGATTTATGTGACTTGCACTACATGAGTCTTTCGCCCTGCGTGCGAGAAAGCCTCCATCTCGCTATAGCGAAGTAGGGGTGATACAAAAAACGCTTTGCGAGCTACAGGGCAAGACCCCTCCCCCAAAGTTTCCATTTCCGAAGAAAGAAAATCCGTAATTTTTTTTCGAAATTCGAATATCAACACGTGCCACCGGACGCCGGGCGCATGGGAAAATTTGGAATTTTTGAAAAATTGAATCCATGTTCCGGGGTTTCATCGAAACGTGCCAAGTTTTTTAGAGATTCGAGAAGAGTGTCTACGAAATAAAACCATACTAATAACTTTTATTTCCAGTCGAGCCCCACCCTCCCCGCAATACACCAAATATGACGAAACAATAAAAATACATTTTTACGTCTTTTTGTTACTTCTTAGAAATTTTCGTCGTCTTTTATACAAATATTTATTAATGGACAATTTGAATATTTACCATGAGTTTTTGAACAATTTTCAAGTGTTTAAACAAATTTAATTTATTAAAATAATTATTTCTTCACCAAAAATGTAAAAAATAATCGTATTTTCTGATTTAAATGCAATATTTTGTCATTGGTTTTAGTACTAAATTTTTTTGAAAACATTATGTAATTATTATAACAATCATTTATTGTTTATTAATAAAATGTCTAAAAATTGAGCCAGAGATGTCCTCTTTTTCATATTGGTATCCTGTACTATTTCTTGTGGAATGATTACATAATTTCGATACATTTCTTTTAATGTTTAATAAATTTCTATTTGTTTGAACAATATTTATTTACTCCAGCAGTTTTTTCCATAGCTAAATAAATGAAATAAAATAGAAAACATGCAATTAGGTTTCTGACTGTATAGTGTATAGAAATAATACATTTACCACTTTTTAATTGTTTTAAAGAAATTTAAATTGTTTAAATAATTACTTTGATAAAAATACTATAAAAATCGTAATTATTGTATGTCTTCTATTTTATATAATTTTTTTAATTATCAAAAGTAAATGTTTGATCAAGTAAAAAATCTTTAAAGAAATAGAAATTTATTAAAAATGAAAAGAAATGTATCAAAATTATGTAATGATTCCACAAAAATCAGAATAGGATACCAATTTGAAAAAAGAGGACATCTCTGGCTCAATTTTTAGAAATTTTGCAAATAAACAATAATTAATTGTTTAAATAATTACATAATGTTTTTAGCAAAATTTGCTACTAAAAACAATGACAAAATTTTGCATTTCAATAATAAAATACGATTATTCTTTTACTCTTCTTAAATCCCTAAAACACTTGACAAGTTTTGATGAAAACCTGGAACATGAGTTTATTTTTTCGAAAATCCGAAATTTCCGCATGTTAATTAAACGATATTTGAAATGTCCGATGGCACGTGTTATTATTTGATTTTCGAAAAAAAAATACAGATTTTCTTTCTAGAAAAATGGTGACTTTTTGGAGGGTGTCTTATCCTGTAGAGTGAAGAAAAATTTGAAATGCATTTTTGGACCACCCTAGTGTACAGTCACTTGACTTAGTCCGTGGCTATCATGTATAACCGGGTTTACCCGAGTAAACCGTCCGTCAATGATGGAGTAAAAAACCAGGCTTTGTCCAATATGTCAGGGTACACTGCTCTCATCAAATCATTTGATTGCATTATAAAATGCGTCCATGGCTGATAATATACCGGGACGACCCCGTGCAAAGAGTATTCCAAAAATATAAAAATCCAACTCTAACCAAAAATGTCTTCGACATGTTGGACAGTAACCATCTTAAGCCTGTGACGACATTTTAAATAAAAACTTCGAATGAAGTGGATAGTGAGGCATCTAATATTTGACTAAGAAAGGGTGTTCTGTATCCAGAGACGGAAGGATTCGTCATTGCGATACAGGAAAAGGTTGCCAGCACTAGAAATTATCGCAAACACGTGCTACATCAAGACGTGGTTGACCGGTGACGATTATGTGGAGATACCAACGTATCCATCAAGCACATTATGGATGGCTATCGCATTATGGCTCAGAGAGAATGTACGCACAGACATAATGATGTAGCGGGCATTATACATCAACAACTTGCCCTAAATCTAGGACTCTTAAAAGAATGGATGCCTTCCTATAGATACATTTCAATGCCCGTTTTAGAAAGCGAAGATTACATCTTATAGCGAGTTAAGGCATGAAGTAAAAACCATATGGAGGAATGTGAATCATGCATCTATTCATCCCATTGTGATTTCGGCTACAGGCAATGTGCACGCAAGATGCACTGAACATCTTGAACATCTAGGAGTCAGTAGGGTATTGGCAGCAGATCTGAAGGCAGTTTTATTAAACACCTGTCACCCTGTAAGAAACTTGCTTGACCATCAGGAAGTGAGCGACTAAAAACCCGTGAAGTGGCAGATGGTAGCTCTTAGAAAGCATTCAGAGGTGACTGTTGTCACCTCTAACGCTGGTGGCCGCTCGTAATTGTATACCTACAGCATCATCGCAGGAGGTTTCAAGCATCGTATTAAATTAGTTGAATCAACTTATAACATTCTAATCTCATCAGTCACTTGACTTAGTCCGTGGCTATGATGTACTCGTATAACGGGGTTCACACGAGTAAAAGTTTAAGAAAAATATAATAAAAATGAGTTAAACAAAACCTTTTATTGTTTTCATATTAAATGCAAAAATAGTTTTGAAATTATTTCTATGAAACATATTCAAAGAAGCTTTTCCCTTCTTTCCTAGTTTAAATGTGCTGATATAAAGCTGGCGAAAATGCGCTCGTAACTACTGCTCTGAATGTTAAAAATTGATGTGAATACAACACGTAGTAATTGTATATATTAATTATGATTTACTGGGATATAAAATTATATTCACACATAAAGTGAAATTATTCAAATTAATTTTTTAATTATAATTGCGTTTACAATGTATACATTTAAAGTTTTTTATGATTATTTAGAAATATTGATAAAAATTACATGAATTTCAAGAGATATAATTTGGTTGATGAGATTATTACCGCAGCGCACATAATTTCACACTCAAATCACTTTTTTTTAATCCTTGGCATTTCGAAGACTTTCTTAAGCTTTCTAAAGAATAATTCTGTGCTTGGCGTAGACTTTCACTAACTTCTTTATCAGAATTTATACTTGCTGTGTACATTTTCTTATCAAAGTTTCTCGAAACGTTTAAATCCTGCCAAGCTCCATTGCATCAAAACCCATTGATTAGTGTAAAAAAATTTAGAAGACAAACCGAATACTCCACTGATTAAGCAGAAAAAACGGGTGATTCGATGACATAAATTTCCCCTGAATCGTTGTTTGCTTGAACCCCTTCATTTTAGCATTTTAAAAAATCCGCCCGCTGGCCGGGCACATTCTCATAGCGCTCTGCGCGCGCGGCTCGCGATTTTTAGCGCGCCTAGGGCATGCGACTATTGGTTCTCACGCTTCGCGCTCGATAATGTATTTACCTCGCGAATCGACAACAGTAATTTGGCGATAGTGACTTCTTTTTTGTTTCAGTTCCTTTGGCTTTAACGAATACATTCTCATCACGTATCTCGTGCTTCGCAATCGAATTTGTATCTCAACTTGTATATCATTTCCATAAATGTATATTATTACAATTCATAACATGCATTGATATTAAAACAGATGTAGTTTCATTGTCTCTTTTAAAAAAATGCTCATTCTTAAAAAAAAATTATAAAACATTCTACTGCAACTTTTGCCGGTTTTCCAAAAACTGAATTTACTTCTTTCCAATTTTTTGTTACGATTTTTAAAATAGTTATAGAGTCTGATTTTTCTATTAGGATTTCAATTTTTTATGCATAAACAAATAAGACAAAAAATGGCCATTTCATCTATTTGACGTTCACAGTGCTCGTTAATAGCAGGAAAAGTATTGAAATCGCCTAAGTTTCATAAACTAATATTAGCTAAAGATGTTCCAATATTCTATATTAAACAACACAATTTTTTGTAAACAAATTATTTGTTGCAAAAATGTTTTCTATTCTTTTGCATAATCATACGTTTTTCTAGTTTTATTGTAAGACATTTGAATGGAAATTATATGATTTAAAAAAAATTTTCTTGAGATTATAATTCTTTATATTACAAAGAAATTTTATTAAACAAATGCAGTAATCAGGCATTTTTCGAAAGGAAAATTTGTTTTTTTCTATGTAAATTTTTTTTTAATATGGAACTTTATGATATTTGCCACATAATTCATAATTTGTTTGTTAATCTTATGATCTATTAAACAAATGTAATAAATAAACCCATTATTCAGGCATTTGTCGGAAGAAAAATTTGGTTTTTTAAATGTCAGTCTTTTCAGATGAGAACTTGATAGGAATTTCAGCAAAATTCATAATAACTTGATAAATGTTATTATTTCTTTAAACAAATTTGATGAACAAATGCATTAATCAGACATTTGTCTACAGAAAAATTAGTTTTTTTCTATGTCAACAGTTTTAATTAGGATATCGAAAGAAATAAATTTTTCATCGACAGATGCTCTAATAATGCATTTGCTTATTAAATTTGTTTTTTAAAAATATAAAATTGATCAACCAATTATGAATTTCGCTAAAATCATCATGAACTTCCCAATTAGAAAGACTGAAATCGAAAAAATAAAACAAATTTTTCCGTCCACAGATGCCCGAATAATGCATTTATTTATTAAATTTGTTTTTAAAAATCGTAAAATTTGTCAACTCATCATGACGGTTGCCGAATTTATTAAGAAGATCACCATTACGTGGAGATTTTAGAAAAACGGGGGGGGGGGGTCAAATTTTACACATATCTAATATCTTCTCTTGATGAGAATGTAAAAAGGCTCTACAATTGAGGGACAGGGGTAATCTGAAACCCTTTGGAATTTTAAGGAAACGTCCTAAAAATTAGTTTTTTTATTATTCCGTTTCGAGTAGATATTCTAAGTCTAACAAAATACTATGGTCCATCTATAGCTATAGCTTCGGAATTATGACTTAACAAAGTTTGGATTTTTTCAATTTTGTACGGAAACTGGTACTTTTCACAGGAACATTCTCCGCAAATAAATAAAAGCCAACTCAACTTCCTGTAAATTAAAAAAAATGTGATACTTCGTCGTGTGGTCAATCGGGTATGGTTCCCCGGCTTTTTTCCACAAAAATGAAAAAAAAAACTGAATTCGGAGATGCTATATAATATCATAACGGATTTCCCGGGCTCTTTTTTGAGGGATAACAAAAAAAATTAACGCGTTAAATAAAAATTGTATGCATGTGCATTATTTTGAGGTTAAGATCGTTTTTTATTTCTCTGTCATTCCGATTATGTAGGTCTCTCTCGTACCCATGATGTGGGTGCAGGGACGCCCGTTAGCATTTTCGCTATCATTCCCCAGATTTTTAAGACAAAATATTTATTATTCTAGGAAAAAAGCCGGGGAATCTGACACTGATAAATCGATACTAATTGCTAAGCGCCACACAAATTAATCAAATTTAACCAAACTTAAATTTGTTGAATTAACTTACAAAAAAGTGAGTGGGGACGTTCATTAGCATGTTCGCTATCATTTCCCAAATTTTTAAGACAAAATTTTTATTATGCTAGGAAAAAAGCCGGGGAAACTAAAACTGGTAAAATCGATCGTTGTCTAAGTATCACATGCCCTTAAGGCCAAGTGACAGAACCAAATACCTATATTACAGACCTCACTTTATCAGTTCACTGAATGTTTTTTTGAATCTATGAACTTTTTTTGTAAATAAAATATTGGACTAAAACTTTGGATAATGTATTATATTACAATAAAGTACATTTAGGTACTTCTTTTGGAAAGGAACTTAACTGAAAATTATTTAATAATTTTTCTCAACCTCGACATTTTTTTAACATTCTAACTTTTTTTATATATAAAATATCGGTCTCAAATTTTGACAAATGCAAAAGCAGACAAAAAATTATGTTGAAGTACAAAGTTCAATAATAAAAGATGAAAAAAAAATATTTTAACTATCAATTCCATCGGCATCAGCCGGTAACGGTGTACACGAAAAACCGAACCCTGACGGCCACTAGACAAGGCTCTAACAGCTGGCGCGTCTACGCTGTAAGTCCTTTGTTGTGTGCCGGATAAGGTTTAGCTAAAATATGTTTTTTCATCTTTTATTATTAAACTTTGTACTTTAACGTAGTTTTCTGTCAGCTTTTGCATTTCTCAAAGTTTGAGACCGATATTTAATGGATAAAAAAAGTTCGAATGTTCAACAAATGTCGAGGTTCAGAAAAATTATTAACTAAGTTTCAGTGAAGTTCATATCAAAATGAAGTAACTAAACGTACTTTATTGTACACTAACACATTTTCCAAAGTTCCAGCTCGATATTTTATTCACAAAAAAAGTTCTTAGGTTAAAAAAAATATTCAGTGAATTGATAAAGTGAGGTCGGTAATATAGGTGCATCTAAACATAAAAATAGATAAAAATGAAAGAAAACGCATGTAATTTTAATCCATTTTTTTAAAGGGGAGAAGAGTAAACTTTGAACGTCTATATTCCCGGATGTATTACATTTATTATATTTTGGTTTATTATTTTAAGCAATTTTAAAAGAATTTTTTACTTCGAACATATTTTAGTTTTATCTTGGGAATCATTGGGAGCAAGCTTTTCACAGAATACTACAATTACAGTATAATCGGGCTAAATGGCTAGCGTTCGGGGGTCGTAACTGTTAAAAAGCACCATCATTATGCGAAAAATTGAAAAAAGGGCAAACTTTGTCAAGTTATATATTGGGACCTATTATAGCTAGAGCAGTTTATTTTGTTAGTTTTTTAAAGAATTTATCCTCTATTTTTTATCTGCTGAGTATATACCCCATCATATGTATTTGAAACGAGATATATGTTTTTAATCTGATTGTTAGGGCGTTTCCCTAGAGTTGAAGACTACAAGCATCAATAATAAAAAAGTAGTTATAGTTATGATTATTTAGTTAATTGTAATTATTTTCAGATTTGTGTTTTTTCTTCTGCTTTAGGCAAAAATCGTAATTTTCATTCAATTTTATATTTACAAAACCTCATTCTATGCCTTCTAAAGTTATTTACAATTCCATTCGTCGTGTTTTTATTGAATTTGAATATTATTTCGCAAATTTTTTATTAAATGTTGTTTAGAATACTATTTTACAAGAGATAATTATGGTTTATTATAACCCTGTAATTTACTTTTATTTTTTGCGCCCATGAAAAAACGCCAATAAAATTTGTTTGGGTACTTGAAAGCTTTCTTGGGATCAAAATGAGATCAGGAAAAATTCATGATAACTGGGGGATTGAAACTGTAGAAAAATGGTATTAAATTTTTAGTGTTTCCAGTTTGATCCGCCATGCATTTTGAATTTTGTGTGAGTTCGTTTTGATCCCATGAAAACCTTCATGTGCTAACCAAAATTTTATTGATGTTTTCATCGGCGCAAAAAGTAAAAAATAATTACAAGGGTATATTAAGATAAAGTATTTCAGTATCTTTTGACAGATTCTTTGTGAATTTCCACTGATTGAAATCTAGAAAATGACGTCACTGATTTTCAGTGAAATTACAATAATCCCAATGTAGATAGTTAGAAATAAGTGTTCTCTTGAACTGAAGCAGTGATATTTTGCTGGTAGATGTAGACAGAAGAGAGTCACAGGAATCATTTCACTGAAAATGACATTGCTTTCCAGTGAAATATCACTAATTACCGGTGAATTTCTCCATGATTGCCAGCGTATTTTTTCAGTCGGTAAGAGTCGAATCTATGTTTACCGACACAGAAATTGTACTGGAAATCAGCGATATTTTACTGGAGACCACTACAATTTTTAGTGGGATTTCAACCAGTGAAATATCGCTGGTTCAGTTCAAGAGTGTGATTATTCGCTGAAATGCCAATCTATATTTCACTGATTTTTCAGAGAATTTGATTAAATGTAGACGTGAGAATTTCATTTACACCTTTTCATCGCATAATTGAATGTTTATTTGCATAACGAGAAACGAATTAAAGCTGACAGGTCATAGTATTCAGTCTAGCAACGGTATGATACGGTAAAAGTGAAAGTGTCGTTTCAATCCGAAAGTGCAGGGTAGTCTAGTAAAATATGTCATTAAACTGTGAAAGTCTGACCATCTAGGGCGATTCCGAGATATATGACCTCTAAAATCTATGGCTATGGTTGACAAATCGTATAGGAGATACGTTTAAACCGACACGTAGCCGTTATTGGACTGGCAATTAAAAAGCACAGAAATATGTATTAAAAAATGATATGGCTAGAAGTTAAGTCTATAAATATTAACTCTAATGAAGAAATTAAATTTAGATTTAATACTAATGGAAATTTGTTAGAGATGTAATTTAGAGATGATAAAAACTAATCATTCATGCTTAAAGTATTTAAATAATTTTTTTATTAAAAAACATAAATAAACATATTTTGTTCATAGGAATATATCTCGAACTTTTGACTTGTGTGCCCCTCAAATATATCTAAGTAATTTAAACAAAAT
>NC_046662.1:95049334-95052555 GCF_010883055.1 Belonocnema kinseyi
TTCTAAAATTGAAAAGCTTACCTTACCAGTTCATTCAGTTTGGTAACTTTTAATTATAACCTTGCAACAGATACGCTTGCAGAAATATTTTAAAGACGATTCATACTCTAGGTCAAAAGTAATTGAAGTTTGAATGTTCGATTTTTAATTAAGCCATATTCTCCTAATTCACATTGCCTTATGCTTTTATTCCTGAAAACTTTGTTTATACAAGATAAAGTCAAATAAAACTTAGTATTCGTTTCAAATCATTTAAACCTGAATCATGTCTATTTAAAAAAGCTCTATTTCTTTCAATTTAAACAAAGTTATAGGCTTTAAAATTATGTCCCGCAATTTTCATATTGCTCTCATGATGGTCGAATTTACTTGTAGTGCACATTTACTTTTCCATGTGTTACGAAAAAATCAATCCTTTGAACAAAAAAACAAACAAACGTTGTTAACATGATACTCCTGAAAACGTAATTTTAAATTTTGGAAAACTGTAATAAATACCTTTTCTTCTTTTTCATTTACCTCTTATGTGACTGTGTTCACCGAAAAAATACGTATTTACTATTTTATAGCAAACATATTTTTTGTAAATGTCAACGGTTATGAAAATTACTAAAAAGTTAAAATTTAGTGACCGTGGAGTTACTAATTTACAAATTTCGAGTGACGTCAGAATAAAACTCTCATACTCTGGGTTGCAAATTCAAATAATTATAAAGTTATAATAATTATTTTAGCGGTTAGCTTTTTTAAACGAGGAATCCTTGTACAAATAAATTAAATCTGATGAATAAAAAATAAAACTGAAAATAAAATGCACAAAATACTGATGAGCAGTACATTTTCAAAATTTCATTTTTTTACCGACCTTTTAGTCTAGTCAGCTAGTCGGAAAAATAGGACGAAGATGGTAATTTCTGGGGCAGTCATTTTTTTCTCTTAAATAACTCATTTATGGGTGCCTAATATGGGGTCAGGTTATGTAAACAGGATTTCGTTCCGGAACACGAAAATTTGTTTGGGAAAAGGTGCAAAATATCACATCCGTTGAATTGATGCTTTCCTGTGCATTTGAGAGGCAAAATTGTTCTTATAAAAATTAAAGTAGATACAATTATGCGTAAAACTAAAAAAAGAACGTTGTTCTATCACCGAAGGGCAATTCACACGAAAATCAGCCAGTAAGATTTTAGAGCTTATTCACTGATTACGTCTGATTTCAAACGATTTCCTCTGATTTCCTTTTTAAACTAAGTTAATACTGAGTTCACGCAAGGTTTGCTGAATTCAGTAATGTCCGCAGTGAATTCACGTTACTTCAGTGGAGTCTACCTTATCTCTGCTTGAGTTCAGTTTCGCCTACTGAGTGCACAGGAGTTCAGTTCTCATCCGTTGAATTCACTTCTCGGCGGCTGAATTCAGTACTCACTCACTGAATTCACTTCTGTTCTGTAAGTTTATTTTCTTATTCATCCAATGTTGAGGACGCTATATAAAATAAATTAAACTTCTTGAAATATAATATAATTATAGTATTGAAATAATATTCTATTCTATTATAAAGCACATCGACACACAAAAAGTGTGTAAAGCCAAAAAAGCGACCTACATAGTGTTTTAGTATTAGTCGAGTATAGTCTAAATCCTAAAGTTTGGAATTTTGCGCTTAACAGATTTTTTTGCCCCTGATTTTTCAGTCAAGGTTGAATTTTACTAATTGGGCTACTTAGCATTTTGAATTGTTTCTTCAAGCTGTTGAGTTGATCTTTTCATTAGTTCTCATATTAAAATGTATTTTCTGACGGTTAGTTAATAACAAATTAATAATAATAACAAAAATTATTTTATTTATTATTATAATTAATAACAAAAAATTATAATGTTTGAACATGACTAACATTTTTCCTGTAAATGGCTAAACGAATATTAACAACTGTAACATCAACAATTTTATTTATGAATTTCTGTAATAGAAATATGCTTTTGAATTAAAAAATTTTATTTATTAATGAAAATCTAATTCGTTTATAAGCAATTTCAGATTTTTCTACTCATATAAGAAGTTTTATATCACGTTTTTCTCCATTATATTAGAATTTTATCATTTTTAACTTTTACAACAATTTTTGTTTGTAACCTTAACTTGCACAAATATTTTATCCATGTCAATGATAAGAATTACATTTTATTTCATCCAGAGTTTCTCTCTAAAAGTAACGTAGAACGCCGTGAGATGCAAATTTTCTTATGAGCAGTAAAAATTTAAAATTGTTGTATAAACTAATGAGATTTTTATTAACAAATTAATTTTTGTAAATTAAAAAGCATATTTCTATAATAGACATTCATTAATAAAAATGTTGACTTCTCAGCTGTTAATATCCGTTTCGCCGTTTGCGAGAAAAATGTTAGTCATTTGGAAATATTATAATTTTTCTGTTATTAACTTCTACAAACAAAAATGTTCCGCCACCTAAACTTCAGAAAATATATTTTAACTTGAAAGCTATTATAAGTTTAACTTAACAGATTGAAAAACAATTCTAAATGCAAAGTAGCCCACTTAGAAAAATTGAACCTCGACTGAAAGTCCAGGAATCAAACAAAAAAATCTGGTATGAAGAAAATTTCGACTAACCTGGACGAATGCTCAACACTATGTTGGTCGCTTTTTCGCTTCGCAAACTTTTTTGTGTGGCTGTGTAATTATTGGTAAATTTATGTAGCAATATTTAAATAGATCAGTTGATTTAAATATTTAAAGAATACATTTTTATAGCAAGTTACATAATTAAAAAAAAAATTTCACCTATTCGTCTTGCTTCACTGAATCAATTAATTGCATAAATTAAAAAATAATCAAGTTTGTACTGTGAAAATATCAACCTATTTTTATCTTTTATAAAATATGTTATCGTTTCTTCAGAATGAATAAGATTAAAAAAATAAGATTAAAAAAATAAGATTCAAAAAATATGATTAAAAAACATTAAATGCTCTCACAATAGTGAACACATGCTTCCACAGGCTTTTACGGCAACCAACGAGACAAATGCGCATACTGTCGACGCATGTAAATGCTGTAGTCTTCACACCATAGACATATAAAGTCTAGACCAACAGTCTCTGATCCGCCGACGCTCCTGTTTAGAGAGAGAGAGAGAACGAGTCGAGCGAGGATTGCCGTCTCTTTCTAACACGGGTCACGTGGTACAACCTCACTC
>NC_046662.1:95052655-95062761 GCF_010883055.1 Belonocnema kinseyi
TGTACCACGTGACCCGTGTTAGAAAGAGACGGCCTTCGTCGCTCGACTCGTTCTCTCTCTCCAAACAGGAGCGTCGGCGGATCAAAGAGACTGTTGGTCTAGACTTTATATGTCTATGCTTCACACGCGCTACTCTTCGAGCAGTACACTAACTTTAGTAGAGTTCAACTTTAGTATGATTTCACTGTGATCTCCAAGTTTAACTAATGTTAAAAGATTGTATTCATTTTAAAAGTTGCAGTCGCTTATTCCATTGAGTTCATACTGATTTCTAAGTTTCGATCAAGTTAAATGAGCATTAGAACCCTTGATTTCCGAGTGAATTGCCCCTCGTCTATCACCAAGAATTTTGGAGTCACAGTCTTTCAAAAACCCCCGACTTTTACCAATTTTTTTGCCAAAAATCACATGTCTTCTTTTGTTTCTCCGTAACTCGAATCCTAATGACCAGATTTAAAAATGGTCAGTACATGAATTAAAGTAGACGAAAATACCTGTAATTAAAAAAAAAGAACATTATCCTAATTATAACAGATCGCGAGTTAGTACCTGCCAAATGTGACCCATTTCGACCTGAATTTACAGGTAAATTCGCAGAGTTCAGTTTCATTATTTTATAGTCTAGCGGATGCTGTAACTAATTGTGAACTTCCTGTCATAAACAGTTGCATTTTTGGAAAGGAATGTTATTCTTGCTAAACAAGTGAGGTAAATATCAATCCCTATATGATTAAAGTGTATATTGATCCACTAAATCAATAGAATGTAACTGAAAATATGTAATAATTATATAAAAGTTTGATGATTTAGGTGAAAAAACCTTATCAAATTTTCTTAAAGAAATTAAAAAAAGAAGAAATATTAATAATAATGATTCGTCTGAATTAAAATGGTCTTGAGAAAAATTGCAAAAATCTATGGAATAACTTGTTTACGTATTTTGCACAGTTTCACCGAAAAATAGAATTTTTTATTTTTAATAAAATTGGGATGCCTCCTATCTTCAACGCATTTTTTGAGGGTTTATATAAAAAAAATTGCTTGTTACACCATTTGGACGGTTTCCAAATAGCAGTCTGGGACTGCTTAGTCAGATGCTGAAAAATAATGTACAAAATTTATTTTTTCACGATTACTTTAATATTTATTCCTTATTTTGCATGGATTTAAATTTTTAGCCTCCCCGAAAAATGTATAATTTCAATAAATTTATATTATTACAATTCATAATATGCATTGATATTGAGAAAAATGTGTTCCCATTATCTTTTCTTTATCATTGAAAAATTGCGCATCCTGTATGAAAAAAGAACAATTATGTTAATGAACATTTTATTGCACTTTGTAAGGTTTTTCGAAAAACTTAATTTTTTATTTTCTAGATTGTGATTACAATTTAAAAAACATATGCTTTCTATCCGAAAATAATTAATAGTAAATTTATAGATCATTTTGAAGTGGACAACTTTTGATTATTAATTTTTTTTCGTACCTTGTGTTGTTTTTACAAAAAATTTTACTGTTAGTGCTATTTTTTATGATTAAAATAAAAACTGCACGTCCGAAAAAAATTATTAGTGACAAATTTGTAGCTCTATTTCGGGTAAACAACTTCTGTTTATTGATTATTTCATTGCTTGCGTCGTTTCTACCAAAAATAATTTTAATATTTTTATTTTTGACGATTATGACAAAAACTGCGGGTTATATAAAAAATACTATTAATAAATTTA
Source organism: Belonocnema kinseyi (assembly GCF_010883055.1). Classification (NCBI taxonomy): domain Eukaryota; kingdom Metazoa; phylum Arthropoda; class Insecta; order Hymenoptera; family Cynipidae; genus Belonocnema; species Belonocnema kinseyi. The sequence goes on from NC_046662.1 coordinate 95,054,389, forward strand.
TAAATTAAATCTTGAAATGAAATCTCTTTAAATCTTGAAAAAAATGGTCTCAAAAATTTCCAAAGGCTCTATATTTTTAATTTTCATCTGAAATAGGTGGCAAATATTCCACGTCAAGTGATCACTCTATTGTGGTGTTGAAATAAATTGCCTGAGATATTAAACAAGAACTACACTCTTTATTTCATAATAAATCTTTCAGAATGATTATAATTTTATTGTATATGGAAACTTACTCCACTTGCATAATTTGAAATGCAGAGAAAACTTTTCTTGAATCGAAAAAATGTATTGCTAGCAAAAATCACTTAAAGATATGTAAACGACTATCTTTGCTACCAAACTATAAACAAAACATTTAAGATTGCTGAAACTTCAAAGATAACCTTTCTCGCTATAATTAAATGGACTTAAATTACTTTAACAACTTTAATTACTTTTCAAGAAGCAATTTGCAATCATAATTGAAATTCTTGTTTGCAACTTCCACCCAGTCTCGAGCTATCGCTTTATAATTTTAAAGCAATTCTTTTTCTCCCTCAGAGATATTTAGTCGAGGGAGGAAATAGAATTTAATTGTTTCCATTTATCATAATCAATTATATCAGATAATTGGTCTTAAATTAGTACCATCGCTCATTGCTACAGTGTGGACAATGCAAGCTTTAGTCCGAAATAGACAGAACAAGGCTGAATAAGGAAGATGTTTCAATGTGTCTGACGCAGAGAGTGACGCTTGTGTCCCACTTTCGTGAATTTACTTTCACTGATTATGATCATGCACAGGTCAAGTTTAGTCAATGCTGTAAATGCTGTATGATTCAGCGAAGCGTGCGAATTGATACGTGACGAAGATCACGTTTTCATTATAGTTTTGTGATCGCTTTATTTATCGAGAGCTACACAGCTGCTTGGCCACAAGTTAGGAGATAAATTCGATTAACTTTAAGATTGACCAATCAGGTGCCTGAGCTGCAAAATTAAATCAAGCTCAGACTTTGATCGAGAGTTGAGAACTCTAATGTTGAAAGCTTTAATCTAATGTGTCTGCCCGTCGTAGGAGAGGCGAGTTTGTAATTTTGTAACTAGTTTAGTTTAACTTTGAAAGTACACCATCGTCTGTTGAAAACCCTAATTAACGTCAAATCTTACATTTTGTGGTGCAATTTCAAAAATAATGTATTAATACTTTTTTCCAAGTTATGATTTTTATTTCAAACTTTTTTTTCTGAGAATTAAAACTGAGGGTTAAGATTAAGGTAACAATATGTTACTTATTCCAAACTGACGTAAAATACTTCATCAGATCCATTGTACGTTATCCACATAGTGCTACAGGTCAGGAAAAACCAGGAAATCATGGATAAGTTAGGGGATAGGAACTTCCGAAAAGCCCACCTTTACCCCATGTCTTAACTTGAAGTTATGACTTCGAGTCAAGACTTGGGGTAAAAGGTTTATGAAAAAATAAACCTAAAAAGTAAAGGGATTACCATAAAAAGAATCTCAAATGTGAGGAAGAGTCATGATAAATTTTACTTTGTGTGAAATGTATGTTCAGTATTTTTAACAGGTATTTTGTCGTCTGTTAGGAAGCAATTATAATTTCTGTTTGAATTTCAAACGACTTCAAATAAGAAATACGAGACGATATCAATTTACACTATTTTACAGATTTGTATACAATTCTTAATATGACTCCGGTAGATGAATATCTAGAAATATAATATTCATTATTTTTAAATTTATCTGCTATATTATCAGAGATTGTAACTTACCGACAATAGATCAACCCTCCAAACCATGAAGGCAGAAAATCTACACAATATCGATCAAGTTAAGAATCTTCAATAACAGAAAATGCTTAACGTCTTAATAAGACTAGATGGAAGTGATGGAGTGAAGATGGAGTAGGATCTTTTTTTCAAGATATAATTTTAATTTGAAAATATTATTTTCCATCTAGTCTTATTAAAAAGACGTTAAGCATTTTCTGTTAGTAAAGATTCTTAACGAGATCGATATTGTGTAGATTTTCTACCTTCATGGTTTGGAGGGTTGATCTACTGTCGATAAGGTACAATCTCTGATGATATAGAAGATAAATTTAAAAATAATTGCTTGTATTATTAACACCTAGCTAAAAATTAGCGTTATTTTCTTGAATTAAGAGGTCTTATTCTGATCCCTCTAATAGCTTAATTGGAAAAGCACCTGACCGGAAATCACAAGTTTTATGGTTCGTTTCCCAATGGAGTGAAGATGGAGTAGGATCTTTTTTGCAAGAAATAATTTTAATTTGATAATATTCATTAATCATTTTTCAAGATTTTGCATTTTTCATTTGTAAATTTATATTTTTTAGTAATCCAGCCGACCTAGAGCAACAACTATTCTACCGATTTCTACGCAATTTTTAAGACGACCTCTTTAAATGAATATCTAGAACTATAATCGCGAAATTTGTATTCATTATTTATTTTTTCAAGATTTTGCACTTTAATATAATAAATATAAATATCAATTACGTGCATTATATTGTATTGAGAAAGAAATATTCTTATTAATTTGTTCCAAAGGTTATATTTAATGAAAATTTTCATTTAAAAAAATTAAAACCTTATCAGAAGCATTTGCAATGCAAAAAATTCGGGCCAGGTAAAAAATTAGTAATAAAATAAAAATACAGTGAAACTCTAAGACTGGGCCGGTTTTGGGGCTGAAGGAGGTGAGGAATTACACAGATAGAGTGCCGTTTCATAGAAAACACTTTTGTTTTCCCAGGTCAGAGCGACCGCCACTCACCCCGCGCAGCTCCTTTTACTCCAACTTGCGGCACGGCGTCAATTCTCGGAAGAATTATATCAGGGATGCATATCTCAAAGTTTCACTGTAGTTCCAAAACATTTTAAATGTATTAAATTTATAAAGTTACCTGAAAAACTTTTATTTCACTAACTATATTGATTTAAAACAAATCCACTTAACACATTTTAAAATCAAGTAATAATATTCATATATGAATATTTTCTGTTTATAAATTGTTTTAAATGTCATAATTTAAAAATTAGAATTTACTAAGTATGTGGCCCTTTTTAATTTAAATTGTATAATTTTGAGCTTTGTAATGTTTAAATATTTTATTTCCATTATTGCTTTTAAGTTTGCAATATTTAATAAAAAAATTTAGGCTTTAAATTCAATATTACCACAACTGATATTTTATAAGATTTCATTTATATGTATAGAGAAAAAGAGAAAAAAATAGTATTGATTTAATTTTAATTTCAAACGGACAGTTTTCACGTTTCTAATTTTGGCGTTTCAGAAAATTCCTTTAAAACTGAAAAAATTATGAGTGGAACATGAAACAACAACTAAGAAGCCTCTAAAAAAATAAGAATAGATGAAAACTAATTTTTTTCGAAAATAAATTGTAGATAAAATATGTATTTTTTCCAATTATTAAAAAAATGTGTGAATTATAGCACTTAAAACATGAACATTTTTTTATAGGTATTTTATATCTAAAGAATGTCCTGAAGTCTTTTTATATAAATTAAGACAAAAAATTTTACAGTTTTAGGTCTTGATAATAATACTTGGCACATAATAAATAAACGGAAGTGACTGATTATTCTCTAAAATGAAACAATGGACTGGCTTACCAATTCATCCGTTTGATTACATAATCCACAAAAGGTGGTCCAAGTTTATCAGAAATATGCTGTGAATCATATTTCTCATCTATATTCGCTATAGATGTCTCAGAAAGACAGTCATTAATTATTCAGCGATTTATCGTTTTTCATAACGTTTTGTATGCATGAGTAGAGCGTAAACAAGGTAGACTGAATAATAGAAGAAAGTTTCATGACGCCCCTGATCATAAAATTTTAAATCAACGTAGATTTAAAGCAGTCGTAAATTTCTATGGCGTAAAAATTATACGATCTCTTAGAGCCCCTTCTTCTTTGTTCATCTACAGAGATAAAATTTTTTAACTTGAGAATTCATGTGTAAAGTCATCCCGTTTGGATCGAATTAGTACAATCTTACAAGAAGTATCTTCAGTTTGTAGAGCAAAGTAAAGTTGCAGTTTTAAGTAGCTTCACATGCTAAGGAAACGTCGAGGACGTATCAAAATATATTCACTAAATTTATTTGTTACCTTTCAAATAAAAAAGTAACTTTCCAGCAATGCCAAAAGTTTCTAGAAACATGCTGACCCCATGCGTCCAAATAGATAAGAAATTGAAAGTTTTTCTGGCAACGTGCCAGATGAGTTGAGATTGTTCACTTTTTGGATGTTTTTCACAGCATGTTTACTGACCAGTCTTTCTGGCAGGGGTAATAAATATTTTAGGAATAAATTTATTAAACTAGTAATATATTTGGCTACGTGACTTATGACATGCTTATATATACTTATGACATGCCCTCAACTGAGAAATACAGGTAAGGTTTAAAACGAAGTTCTGAAAATTAATTTCCAACTAAGAAACACTTGAAAATTATTTGCTGAGTTCTAAAAATAAAACTTTTTACTTCCAGAGAAGTTTTCTTACTTTTATTACAAGTATCAGTTTATAGAAAACGACATAATTTAGAAAAATACAAACATTGTGGAACTTTTTTTGCGAACAGAACTCTCGTACCTTAAGAGGCTTACTCTTATGTACTCAGAGAGAATTTATCTTTTTTAGGGATATAGGAAGTATTTTATAGAATTTCTTTGTCCAAAAGTCTAATTGTCTGATGCACTTTCCGATAAATTCTATTTGCTGTGATAGAGAAAGCTTTCAGATATAACTCAAATAAGGGAAACCAGTACGGGGTGGATAACACTATGAACAGTTCTTGAGTATTTTGTTATGAGGAGGGTTATTTAAAAAGAGTTTCATAATCAGTCTTTTCACCACTTACTTCACATTTTCGAACTGAAAAATGGAAAAATGTGTTTTTGATATGGCGATGAAAAATTTGTCCGCTGACAAACCGTGTAGGAATCTAATCAGGGATCCGGCCGGGTCCCGGCCGGATAGCCCCGGTTGAAGCCGGGCACTGCACAGTGGCCTGGAATAGTAATTTACTGTTCATAATCGCCCACAGGTCGTATTTCTTAACCGATTTAAAAGTTTTTTTTAGAAATGCTCAGCAATTAATTTTTAAGAGAATTGTGATTTGCTTTTTTAACATTTTTTTCACAGAGCAACAATATATAAACAAATATAGTGACAAAGTTGACCATTTTAGCTTTGGGAATTTTTATCTCAAGAAAAAATACAGATAGAAACTCACTATCAGCCGGAATTATTGCACATGCATTCATAAACCATAATTAATTTTAATAATATTTAACTTAATTATTATAAACAATTTCTATAAACAAATTCTTTATACACAAACATAAACAATATATATATTATTTATAACAATTTAGTTAAATAAGTCTCCTAATCGGCCGTTTCCTCGTAGAAAAAAATGTTTTTTTCTTCAATAATTATTAGAGTCACATTTATTCCGGTGACTAACCAACGAAATTAAATAAAGAATAATTTATATGGTTGTTATAAACAATTTTTTTAACAAAACTATGATTTATTTTTTACATGCCAAAAGGACGGTTTTCCACTGAAATTATCCGACAGTAAACTAACATTGATTCCAAAATTGGATATGGGACATTAAATAATAATTTGCGTAATTCTTAATAACAATTTCTGTAGCAAACTGTCCATAGCAATAACGCTGTACTTGCGTTTTTAGAAGTCACCTATCTTTCATTTGTTTTATGCAACTTCCTGAAAAAAAAATGAGGAACAAATGAAAATAAGGTGCAATAACGATGTACTTGCGTATTTAGAAGTCACTTATCTTTCATTTGTTTTGTGCGTAACTTCATGAAAAACAAATGAAGAACAAGTGACTCTCAACTAAAAAGTACAGTTCCAGGTTCACCGTTAGGTGGGTATCTCTCGCACGCGCTCTCGCAAGAGAAATCATAATTTTCTTTTATATAACTGAGAGAGGCTGCGTTGAAATTATCTTTATACGATTTGCTGCAAAAAAATAAATCATAGCTTTGTTAAAAAAATTGTTTATAACAACCATATAAATTATTCTTTATTTAATTTCGTTGGTTAGTCACCGGAATAAATCTCACCCTAAAAATTATTGAAGAAAAAAACATTTTTTTCTACAAGGAAATGGCCGATTAGGAGACTTGATTAACTAAATTGTTATAAACAATCTTTATTGTTTATATTTGATAAAGCTTAAAGTATATAAATGGCTTTAAAGACAATTGTGAATCACTTTTGTTTAGAAAAATCAATTCAGCTATGAGATAAACTCGTTTATAAAGAATTTTTTTTATAGAAATGTTTATAAAAACAATAGTTGTTAACTCATGCTAACTTTTTTGTTACAAATTATGACTTTCATGAAAAATATTAGCAACTAGCGTGAAATAAACGATTTTTTCTATGATAAAAAAACATTAATAAGAATTTGTGCATAAAAATTGTTTATAATAATTAAGTTAAATATTATTAAAATTAATTATGTTCTATAAATGCATGCGCAATAATTCCGGCTATAAGTGAGTTTCTATCTGTATTTTTTCTTGAGATAAAAATTCACAAAGCTAAAATGGTCAATTTTGTCACTATATTTGTTTATATATTTTTGCTCTGTGAAAAAAATTTAAAAAAAAAGCAAACCGCATTCCTCTTAAAAATTAATTGCTGATCATTTCTAAAAAAAACATTTAAATCGATTAAGAAATGCTTGGCTTGAATACCGACATGGATCCGGTCGGCTAATCCAGCCACAAAGCGGTTAAACAATATTGCTTCAGGCGAGAAATTGGTCCTTGTTTTGTCTTTTAAGGATGGTCGTAAAAAATACGGTTAACTTTAAAGGTTGGAAACCACGTGGTTAGTTTAGGTTAGGAAGGTGCACAGAAAAAAATGTATTCACAAGAGTATAATTTAATTAAAACTAATAATTATCCGGGAACTAAGTGGGGTTTTCAGACTGATTACTGAATCAAGGCTGATTTTAATTACGGATCTCGATTTTATTTGCACACTTCAGAGAAATGCCGCGACGTGAGTGCAATATACACCCTCGTTCGAAGTGCGAACACACAAAATTAGCGAGTGTCAGCGCAGTCGCCAGACTTAATAAATTAAAACATTCAGAAAAATGTAATTTTTTTAAAAATTTAAAACAGGTTATTTCTGTTTCACTGCTCTAATAAATCTTTAAATTATACTTTTGAAATGACAATTCATCTATCATCCATAATAAAGTATTTGATAACATCACAACTCTTAAAAAATGTGTAATTTTGAAAAAAATTATTCGGGCCAGTGCCCGGTCGGCTCCTGACCATGAGATATAACCAGGGTTGGCCCGGCCAGTAACCGGCCGGCTCCCGTCTTGGTGATTCGAGAAAAATGTAGCTCGATCGGCTCTCGACCGGTTCCTGTCCATAAAACCCAGCCAGGGGTAGCCCGGCCGGATCCGACCACAAACCTTGTTGTAGTAGGGCCAACCGGGGAAATTTCTACACGGGAAATTATAAGTTTTTAAAGAAATAGATGGCTCTAACTATTTATTTACTAGTTCCTTTGATTAATCAAACTCTTAGCTTTAAAACTTGCTTATTGATTATTCTCATTATTTTAATTGAAAATATATTTTACATGCTTTTAGGAGAAGTGTCATTTGGTACGACGTGAATGAATTGTTGACATGTTAGGCTTGGGTATCAAAGTAATTTCTTCAGGTAGCGAGCACAAACAGGTAAATGTTTTTAACAAAAAAACTTTAAAATAAATAAGTAATTTCATGCCTTTTACCAACATAACCAAAAAAATATTGGTAGTTTTTTGTCTATTATAGTTGGTAACAATGACTGTCATGAGTGCATGTTCAATACTACGTGGTATAGATCTCTTACCATTTTTTAAACACATTGAAAAATAATCAGTGTGTAAATGTACAAATATTTTCGAATAACAGTTTTGGATTATTGTTCTAAGAATTTAAACACAATTTCCTTCGATAGCTGATCGGAAAGGTTTAAAATTGGAATATTCCATTTATACTGAATCTGAATAAAATTGCAACAAAATATGAAAAAGATATTTTAATAACAGCTTATGGAGTATGCAATAATGAAAGATGAGAAAAAAATATAGGGAATTTATTTCTCATTTCTTATTGTATAAAACAAACTACTACTACACGAGCGGTTTATAACTTCGAGTATACACTCGGAAAGGGTCTTAACGGAAAGGGTCATTCTGACTGTCTCAAAAGCTAATCTTTGTTAATGATTAAACAACCTTGTATATTTTT
>NC_046662.1:95062861-95072372 GCF_010883055.1 Belonocnema kinseyi
CCAGGGTTTCTAAAAAGTCCCGGGATAGTTGGATAGTTCCTCAAGTAAAATATTTTTCAAAAAAGTGAAGATCATTCCTGAAGTTAATTTCAACGAGGAATTCAACGGTGACCTTCATTTTGACCTTGAAGTTGACCTTCATGGCTTTTTGAAGGTCAACTTTATTTTTTAAAATGCAAACTCCCTTTTTTACATCTGCAATCGATAGAACCGAAAATTCTACGTTTAGGTACGTACCCAAATCATAGGTAAATTGTAAGGTTCAAGGTCAGTTAGAGGTTATTTGAAATTAACAAAGTTTTCCAAGAGATCAGTATAATTCCTGAAGTAAATTTCAACGATAAATTCAATGGTTACCTTCATTTTGACCTTGAAGTTGACCTTCATGGCTTTTTGAAGGTCAACTTTGTTTTTTTAAATGAAATCCTCCTTTTTTACATCTGCAATCGATAGAGCGGAAAATTCTACGTTCAGGTACGTACCCAAGTCATAGGTCAATTGTAACGTTCAAGGCGAGACATTTCAACAAGAAATTCATTGGTGAGCTCTATATTGATCTTGGTTACAGCGTTTTGAATATTGTAAAATCATAAGGAAATTTCTTATTAAATGTTCCAGGTGTTCTGGTGAGACTTCTGTTCCTCCCCGAAGATACAGTCCTATACCGTTTTTCGATACCTAAGTCAATACCTAAGGCGACACCATAAGTCCTATACCGTTTTTCCATACGAATATTACGAATCGAAACTAAATTTATGTATTACGAGTACATACTTACTATCTTTCGCTAAAAGATTATTATGGCGCAAGCTAAACTTTCGGAACGAGAGAGGGTAACCGTATTAATGATGTGTGTTTGGGGAGATCAAGTTCGATCTTATGATCAAGTTCGTTTGCTTTATAATCGCACTTTTTGTAATAAAGAAGGGTTAAATCCTGTCTCAAAATCAACAATTGAAAGAACTGTAAGGCGCCTTATGAATCATGAATCTATCAAGGACCTTCAGATAACTGGTCGGCCAAAATTTGCAGGATCTGAGGAGATGCAGATGGACATATCCCAAGCATTTGTTGAAAACCCACACCTTAGTTTACATCGAGTTAGTGATGAGCGTGACGTTGCTCCTGAGACAGTGCGAAATATTTTAAAAAGCATTCATTTCCATCCTTACAAAGTTCATCTGGTACAAGAGCTCAATGAAGACGATCCTGATCGTTGAGTTGAATTTTGTGAAATTATGATGGAATAAATTGATAGAGATCCTCTTTTCTTGTAGAATACAGAATTTTCAGATGAATCTACTTTCACTTTAAAAGGTGAAGTTAAGAGGCAAAATTGTAGATATTGGTCCGACACAAATCCTGATTGGATGCTGGAGAGTCACACATAATATCCACAAAAGATTAATGTTTGGGCCGGTATCTTAAATGATACAGTGATAGGCCCTTTCTTCACCTATGGTAATCTCAATGCCCGTGCATATGAAGAGCTTCACAGAAACTAAATTTTACCAAGAATAAGGGAGATTATAGGCGATAATTTTCAAAATATTTGGTTGCAGCAGGACGGAGCATCGGCTCATTACGGTAGGGAGGTTCGAGCATATTTGAATACTCAGTTCCCTCAAAGGTGGATTGGAAGAAGGGGTGAAATCGAGTGGCCTGCTAGATTTCCTGATCTGACGTCTCTCGACTATTTTCCGTGGGGTTATTTAAAGATCAAAGTATACTCAACGCAACCGCAAAGCTTAGACGAATTGCAAAATCGGATTCTGCAACAGGCTACTTTGATTGATAGGGAGATGATTCGTAATGCTGTAACTTATTTTTACAATCGCAAAGCTTTTTGTCAAGAAGCTCAAGGTTTTCGATTCGAACATCTCCACTGAAGCGTGAGAGGCAAGGGTACTCACGCTAATCAAGCAAAACTGCTTGGACAAAACCTTGAAAAAACCTTGAAGATCATCTAAAGATCAATACAGAGCTCACCAATGAATTTCTTGTTGAAATTTACTTCAGGAATTGCATTGACCTCTTGGAAAACTTTGTTAATTTCAAATAACCTCTAACTGACCTTAAATGTGACAATTGACCTATGACTTGGGTACGTGTCTGAACGTAGAATTTTCCGCTCTATCGATTGCAGTTGTAAAAAAGGGGGTGTCCATTTAAAAAAACAAAGATGACCTTCAAAAAGCCATGAAGGTCAACTTCAAAGTCAACATTGTAAAAAGTTACAATTTCTATTTTTTTGAAGAATCTTTATAATCTCATTTATGAGTTGAAAAAGGTTCGACCATCTCGACCAAGGCAAGGCTCGTCTTGAGACAAGTAAACGTCGTCTTAGCCATCACAAGGCTCGACTTGAGACAAGTAAACGTCGTTTTACCTGTCGTGGCCATAAAAGGAAGACGAAGGCCTATGTCTCGACTCAGTTTGAGACGCAGGCAGACATCGACGTCTTGGAGAGGAACTTAAGACATAACCAAGTCGAACACAAGTCGAAGAATTTTTACTCAGGTAGCTATGCATATACATTTTAAAATTTTGCCTTGAATTAAAAATGTAGTAATAGTCCTAGTGAAAAACTGAATTTTTAAAACAATTTCATTGTTATTAAATATCCTTCCTTCAATATAAATCAAAGAATTCCTCACAAACATATTAGGTGTAGAACTTCGCAGCGGGTGTTTGTATATTTACTCGACTACTCGGGGAGCCAGGTGCCCGAGATAACGAGAATTACTCGGGCAATACCCGGGTATCCGGCTACTCGCCGAATTTTCCCGAGTTTAAACACCGAATCAAATAATGATAAATTTGTTGCAGGAAATTTTTTAGAGGGATAACGTTTAATTCATACAACTTCGCGTTTTCAAAACACATATGTTGTCATGGAAAAACAAAAGAAAGTTTAACCGATGTTTAGTTAAAGTTTATTTTGTAAAGTTAATTTTTGTTGCAACGAATATTTCATCGAAAATCGATGTAAAGTTTATCTTCTGTTTTTTCTGTGAAAGATTTCTGATTCGACATCAAGTTTCAAATGAAAAAAAATCAATCAGTTGCCGAGCTGTAGTATTACACGTAATTTAAGAAAAAATTAAAAACATTACCTATTTTAAGACTGAAAGGAAATATCGGAGGCAAAGCGAGGGGGTGAGTGTATGACACTCCAATGGTCTTGCGGAGTCAGCATTTTCGGGATTTTCGGGTAATTCGACTATAAATTTGGCATGGTCGGCAAAAAATGCTAACTAGTCAGCAAATCAAAATCGCTTGGTAATTTTCACTTGCAAGTTTATTTTTTTTGAAAGATAACTGCAACTTTAGACGATTGATACATGTATACACTTCTATATGTGTATACATGATAAATCTTAACAGTCGGACAATTCGACTTATTGAGTCGGCATTTATGACAATACTCAACCCCCAAAACTCAGTGCGCTCGCTACGACCCCTGTGAAATATTGAAAAAAAGTTCAAAACGAATTATTTTAATATAAGAAAAATAAAATACGGTAGCTTTGAATTTATAAAATTTCCTAATACGTTATAAGCAGTCAGTTACTTTAATTTGGAATTCGTCGCTTTGGGTGCGTAATTGCACTTGTATAGTGAGTATCGGTTTAGTGACGATATGTTTTCGTATGAAAATATTTTGCCGCAAATATAAAAATTGATCACAAAATAATTCCATATTCAACTTGGTTGTTGAGGTGACATGCTGACGAATTTAATGAAGGGTTATTTTAATTTTTTATCAAACTTCCTTTTGGTTTACTGTATTCCTGATACCCGAGACTTACCCGGGTATCGGATTATTACCCGACTACACACATATTTGGGTACAATTTTAGGTGATTACCTGGGTAACCAAGTAACACTCGTCCTCTCTGGTACTCGCTCGAGTACTCGTGTTACTGGGTATTGGGAAAAGTCAGAGCCATATAACACATCTCTAAGTGTATCTTTTTCATTTTCCGAAAGAAAATTTTTTTTAAGGAATTACGTTGTTCATAATTTTTATGAATATGTTTAACAATAATGAAAAGCAATCAGAACTTAATAACTGAAACATAACGTAACCTGAAGTATTATGAATTGATTGGTCTCGGCAATATCTCCAAGGTTTTTAAAAATTTTTTTTTCAAAATAGTAATTTTTTAACAATTATATTGTTTATATTTTTTAGGAATTTATTAAAAAATTATTTAAAACAATTCAAAGTTACTATATGAAATATAACTTACCCTAAAGTATCATAAATACAATTTTTTTAAACAATTGAAAAAATTTATTTTAAACATTGTTTAAAAAAATGTAAAAAAAAAGAAATGCCGAATGAATCCAGGGATATATATTTTTCCGATAGGAGTTTTACTTTTATTCACAATACAGGTAGAAGAATGAAATGTATATGCTCTATGGTGTATCATTAAGGACTGAGCAATGAAGGGATAAAAACAATGTTATGTAAATTCATAAAAATTATAAACAATATAGTTGTTTAAAAAATGACTTTTTAATAAATTTAAAAAAAGTGGAGATACATTAGTGAGGAATCTGCCTATTTTCTTTTAAAAAATGTGCGACTAATACTTTCATTTATAATGACGGCACATTGTTTAATAAAAAAGTAATGGTTTAAAAAATGACTTGAAAAAAAACCTATATATGACTAAGACGAATCGAATGCTGTTTTATGTTTTTCGCAAGGACTATTACTGCATTTTTATTTTAAGGCACAATTTCCAAATGTAGTTAACTTCTAACTTCCATTGGATCTTGGCCCGATCATGAATGGTTAAAATGCGGGAAGACCGAGGATAATCGTCAATATTTACTCAATCTTGGCAGCCAATAATTATCTATGTTTTCGAAACAATTGGGAGGTCTTGGCCACCAGTCTTGGGCGATTACTGAATGCAAAGTCTTGGCATAGGTAAATTTTCTATCGAGTTTCGTTATTTCAGAAAAATGCTATGATTCAATTTCAGGAAAAAAAATTCTTCTAGACAACAAAATTCTAGGGCCCTCATAAATACCACAAGATGTGTCCCTTCCAAAAGAACAAATTTATGAAAAATTTCAGAAAAAAATTATCACTAAATTTCTTATTTCGAGTTAATAATTGGAATTTGTGCAAGGACAATTTTTGGTGGGTGATATCAATTCAGTCTGTGAATAAGAGAGAAAGGAGGAAGTTCTTGAAAAAATGGATGAGAAGAGGAATTATAAAGAAAAGACTGTTAAGCCTTAATTTATGTGGAGAATTATTCTATATAAGGGTGGTTTAAGATTGAAGGAGGCTTTGGAATCTCCAGTATTTTCATGCTCTCGTAAAAGTTTTCCTTATTTGGAAATTTTAGAAAACTTTAGATTATTGAAGTATAAGATTGTTTAATGTCAGTGTTTATTTTTTTATGTGATGGTAAGGTACAGGTCTCGTGTGCAGGTTTAGTTCGGGGAGTAGAGGAATTTAAAAGTAGATTCTATGTGTAACTAATTCTTTTAGCAGTTGTTTCTAGTTGCCTGGAAAACGTATATAATTAATAAAGCTTACTGGAACAGATTAGCGTAACAATTATTATAGTTTAGAGGAATTTTACAACCTTTTTATCATAAATGAAAACCTCGTTTTATATTATTTACAGTTGCCTGTGTAGCGATACTCATGAATGCCAAATTGAACAACGTGGATCTAAAAGTTTCCAAGGAAAACCTAATTGAGGAGACACTAAACGAGCTCTTCAATGTAATTCTGATAGGAGACTTGTTGTATGATGAGGAAATTGCTGAGAAGCTCATTCCCTGGCTCGAAAGGTCATCGAGGACTGGATCCAGAATTTATTTGGGAGATCCTGGCAGACACGGATTGACAGAAGATTTAAAGAAGAGAATGACCCCTATTTGTAGGTACGATCTGCCAGAAAATGTCAAAAAGGAAAATCATGGATTCGACTCAGCAGTCGTTTGGCGCTTCGTTCCCAGTTGATAAAAAAGCTCGCGTCAAATTCATGACGACCTATTCATACCAAATCCTACTCGGTCAATGCTATCCTGACATAGGTACACGGGACGCTTAAGTTATTGACTTATTCTCGCCTGACTTTATCGACAGTCAGTGATTGACAATCGAATTCACTGCTACGTATTTGTATTTGAATGTGAATGAAATATCTGTCTCCGCTCTTCTTCATTTTAGGATTGAGTTCTTTACTTTAATATTAAGCAATATTGTTTCAGAATATGTATTTCTAATAATATTCTGCAATTATGCATGTATTGATAATAATTTTATTAACAACAATATAATTAAAATTTAAAATCAAAATAAATGTCCAACAAAAGATATTTTGCACCGAAAAACCCTAGGGTTTCAATTATATTTCGGCTCATTTTCTTTTAAACTCATTTTGAACTTCAGCGATGTTCGCTGTATTGATCAATGCCAAATTAAAACATTTGAGTAGCTTCCAGTGAACCAGTTATGGATTAATTTTGTTTCAGAAAGTTTTGACGCAGTTTATTTTGGTTCACAATTAAACATGATTTTTTTATTTATTTTAAACGCAGCATAGTTAAATTCAAGATTCCACCCACTATGCATTATGTTTCAATAAAAAATGAAATTTTAAACTGTGACCATTTTTTTTAAAAAACATGGGATTAAAATTAGTTTTACGAATGACATTTGGACCATTAACTTTGAAACTAAAGAGTTTATTTTAATCTGCAATATTATCCAAATTTTCGTTTTATAATTCGTTATCTTTAATCGAAAAATTATTGCAGATTTAAATTGCTTTACAAAAGATTTGAGTGTTTTTCGTTATTAATTATGTAGTGAAGATGATGAATAACTTCTGGAAAAGTGAACAATTTAAAACCCTTGATACATAATATCGAGGTGAAGTTTTCCTAATGCTTGGAAAATAATGCGAATGAGCTTAAAATATTTAGCTAAAACGAGGATTAAAACAGCCAAGATTCTAGTAAGAGTATATTTGACTGATGGATCTGGTTATTTACTCTTGAGTTTTTTTTCTGTGCTTTAGTAGAATCTTGTGAACAACTTTTTCTAAATTTAGACAGAGTTTTTTTTTTTAAACTGGTGTAGAATTTTATACATTGATCATATTAAAAAATCTGCGCGCACGGCCCGCTTCGCTCGCAAGTTTACGCGCCTGGGGTGCGCGACTGTTGGTTCTCGCGCTTCGCGCTCGATAATGTATTTACCTGGCGCTACGCACTCAATCTTTGTGCATAGACATTTTAAAACTAAAAGTGAAAGCATTGACAACAATAATTTGGTGATTGTGAATTCTCTTTGGTTAAAGCTCCTTCCGCTTTAACGAACACATTCTCATCGCATATCTCGTCCTTCGCACTCAAGTTTATCCCTAAAATTTTATATTATTCCCATAAATAGATATTATTATAATTCGTAACTTGCATTGGTATTAAAATAGACGAAGTTTGATTGTCCCGTTTAAAAAAATGTGCATTCTTTTAAAACAATTTTGTTAGTACATGTTTTATTGCAACTTTTGTCGTTTTTCCATAAATTGAATTTTCTCGTTTCCAATGTTTTATTTATGATTTAAACTTTACACATACGGTCTTTTGAGCAGCCTTACCTAATTATATTTTAGAATATTTGAAATACTGTGAAGATGTTGCATGAAAAAATGTAACTTTTAAATTTTTCATTATTTTGTATGCTGTTAAAATTGGAATTTTTGATTTAGTAAGAAAATTCAAAAAGTTGTTATGATAATCTTCTACGGCATTTAGAAATCAAACCTTTTCTTTTCTTGCCATTTTTTCATATCGTCCGTTAATTGGCTTAAAAGGTTCATTTTCGTGTGTTTTTTTTTTGGAATTTTGTAAATTCTATAACTCTAATAATTTTTTATTTTATGAAAAAAAGTCATTAGATAAATTGTTCGTCTTTTTAAATACTATGAATAACCGTAGATAGACCGACAGACACATTCGTAAAAACCTATTTTTCGGACTATGAACAACTGTACAGAGAACTTTTGAATCATGAAAAAATGTGTACTCAAAAATATTCAAAATGGGCTCACTTTTAGTATTTTTATCAAAAATGTCTGACTAAAGAGCTTGACATCTAGCTCAGAACACTAAAAGGGTGTAACAAAAGCCAATCTAATAGATTAATTTTTTCAAAAGTTATTGTGCTCACAGGCAGACATAACGACAGACAGACAGACATCCAGGCAGAACTATTCGTAAAAACCTGTTTTTCGGATTTAGTACGTCTCAAAACGACCTTTTGACAAAAACTAGGGGGGTCAAATTTTACACAAATCTAATACCTTCTCTGATGAGAATGTAAGAATTAATAAAATTTTTGCCAAACATGCAAAGTATCTGGACGCACGGCTAATATTGGTGATGTTCTTAATTTCGTGATCTTTAGCCACAGCCTAATAGTATATCATGCACCTAGGGGGAGAAGAGGGACTTTTCTGACGAGTGTATGTTTTCAGTGCCATTATTTTCTTATTACATTTTTTTTTTACTTTTTAAAGCAATTCAAAATCATAAATTTTTGTAACTTTTTTTCGCGCTTGTAATATCATAAACCACAAAAAAGTGTTTAATTAGACTTTATAAATTACGCGATTTTTCTGACATCCAGTTATGAATGATTATATAGGTTTTGCTACTCGGACTTTTTGTTCTGTTCTCATAATATAAATGATTAAATCCTTCTGTGTGCACTTAAAAAAGTTTGGGCAAACTACAACTTCCAACTTCGATGCTCTCTTTTCCTGAAGGCACTTAAATTGCGGATTGGTTTAAAGCCGCTATATAGGCTATTAACGTCAAAAGGGTCGAGAAGGTCGATAAACTCTCTTTAGAGATTTTAATAACATTGCGAGATTGTTATGTAATTTCTGCCTGCTTGTAATCCTAAGGACCGGTTCCACCAACCTCGGTTAAAAATCTAATCCTCTGTTAAAGCTAGTTAGGTGTTCCACCACTTTTTAACAGCTGGTTAACTCGCATTAACCACCGTTAAATCTAACCGGTCAAGATTGGTCGGTTAAAGCGATTTAAGCGTCCTTTAACCTAAAAATTGCAGTGTCGTCGTGAAATATGGAGTTTTTGGAAGAAGTTCTGAGGTCGTCTGATCGTTGCCTATAATCGTTGCCTATGATCGTTGCAAATACATGACAAAGTAATAACGTTGAATTTAATAACGCATTAAAAGTAATTTACTGACAGTATTAAATAATCTTTGAATATTTTGAGTGATCTTTTCGACATTTTCCATTTTCTAAGCGAAAGAAAACTGAAAAAACTGCTTTTAGATCAAATATCCGCAGTGTTAAATTTTAAACAAAAACCGCGAAGTGCGTTTATTTTTATAGTAAATCGGGATAAAAAAGTAATCGGGAGCAGGACAAAGCTAACAAAATTCAATTTTTCAAACCACCAAATGATCTAAATATTATTAAATAATGGCAAA
>NC_046662.1:95072472-95076047 GCF_010883055.1 Belonocnema kinseyi
GTAGGTTTTGAATTATTGATCATAATTTGTTTCATCGAATCTACAGCAAAGAATGATCAATAAATGTTTATTTTCATTTCAAATGTTTAAATTATGTCTGTTGAAGAATAATTTAATGAAGATATAAATTATTTTACAGTTTTTGATGACTGTAATGTAATAAATAGAATCAAGCTTATCGTGGATGAAATTTTATAAATTCTTTATTACTTTATAGCACCTTTTTTAAATTTTATCAATTTCTATTTTTTAATTTTATATATATTTTGCTATTGAAAAAAAATCTGAGAGAGTCAAAAAAATTTTTTCGGATTTTTTTTTATTTGTAGAAGTTTCAGTTAGTTTTGAAAACAATCGAAAATAATTAAAATCTTTAGAAGATTACGAAAAATTTAAAGAGGAATGTATACTTTGATAGTACATTGTGTATCAATGGCTTAAAGAAGGAAAAATAGCCGTACGCCCTTGATACATTCGATACTTTTTGCTCTCCGCTCCTTAAAAACAAGCATGAAATGCCAATACAGGATGTTTGGTGTTCTTAACATTTTTAAATTATAATTGAAAGGAAGAAATAGTTTATTTAGCAGAAGAGAAACTGTCGGATCTAGCGATGCATTTTTTAAAAGATAAATATAATTTTCTCCATATTCTCACTTGCGCCTTGCAGTTTATGTGTAGAGGGCATAAAGTTTAATCTAACGGGCGTAAAGTTTCATTTAGCGGGCGTAAAGTGTCATGTCAGCCCGGTGGCGGAGTGCACATGTGCGAACGTCGCTGGGCTGGAAGCGACCACATTACGGCTGCGTCACGTGCATTCAATGACGCTTTCTTAAGGGGGTTGGACAAAAAAATAATTATACTTTTCAATTTCCATTCAATCACAAATTTTCTTTTCTGAAATTGAAAGAAATTTAATTAAAAGGAGATCTTTCAAAGCAAAAAAAATAATTATTTTTTTGTTGCGTGAAATTGTTAGTCATGTTTGCAAAAAATAATATTATTTTCAGTATATAAACGACTTGCATACATTAGACATATGCTAAAATCAATTCAGTAATATTCTATTACGCTAAGTGATAAAATATTGCGGTCCCGATAAGTTTTACGAGCTGTGCGATCTTTTTTCGGTCCACGAGTTTTTTATTGCTCGCGAGTTTTGCGAGCCGTCTCGCAGCTCACCTCGACCCGCATATAGGTAAAGCGCGCTAGTCAAGTTGAGCTTTTGCGCACCCTTGATAATCCGATACGTCGTTTTTAGAGATTTTAACAAAAATCATTTACAACATTGACCAAATTGGTTTGAAAATTTTCAATATAAAGATTTTAAGAAGTATTAGAAACCTTTGAGAGATTTAAAATCACATTATTGGACTTCCTTTAAAGACATCAAGATTTTTTTTTATTAAATAAATATCTGAGTTTCGAAGAACATGTTTTTTTTACTCATATGTATTTTTTTCGATTTACGATTGAACCGTAAAACATAAATAATTTGAAATCTACGATTTGAAATCAAGACATCAAGAGACTTTTTTCTTGGAATGAATCAGAAATTTAAAAGAATTCTCATTCTTTTACCATTTCTTTGGTGAAACTAGCCATGCCATAAAACTGAGATAGCTTTTATTATACTAGGTAGCACGATTTTGTTTATCATTAATTGACGGGAAATTTCATTATTTTTTCCGTCGAGTACGAACCGGAAGGCGAAAATGTTCTTTCTACTCGCGTTTTTCAGAAAAACAGGTTTGAAAAGTGAAAAAATCTATTTTTTGACTATTTTTAAACATTTCTATCAAACAAACCGAAAAAGTTAATGGTTTCTAGCAGGGCTGAAATGAAGGCCTGATGTATGTACTGTGCCCTAATCTTTTCGAAAAAGCCCATATTTTGTTTACGTTTTTGTGCGTGCGCAATAGAATTTGTTCATTTTAATGTGGTATTCAACATTGTACCTTGAATATCCCTGCAATTATTGACGCTACATCGACGCAGAAAGAGCCTATTTTGAAAGTTTTTAAAGAATTGTAACGAATGGCTCAATAAACTTTTTTAAATCGACTGAGTCCTATCACTTTGCGGACAAACCTTGTAGGTTGCTGGTCATTCTCATTAGCGATTACCTTAAGTCAAGATCCTCATTAGAGATCCTCTAGGGAGAGTTGACACACGTTTCCCCCGCCAATAGTGTCCGCTGTATTCTTGTTTGAGCGTAGTCTCTATTATGTACTAAATCCTCTTGAAAATAAAATTGTGATTTGAAAATAGCGCCAACTCATGCCAAACAAAACTCATAACAGTTTAACTAGTTTAACTCATAAAAGTTTAACTAGTCCATGCATTTTCTCATGTAGCTCTTGTATGTCTATGGCTTCTTATATCTCTTGGAATTAGTGCCTCATTCACACATTCTAACTATTCTTTCCGCAGTCTGCCTCTGGTCACACTACCATTTACTTTAACTTGATATAATTGTTTCGTTAGTCGTTGATCTTTCATTTTCTCAAAATGCTTAAACCATCTTAACAGATTTCTTTCATCTATGGCGTCTAGTGTCTCCTCTACACGCAATAAACCAAGAATAATTCAAAGAATTGAAATATCATACTTGACAGCCCCACTTGTTAGCTCTCAAACAACAGAAAATAACGAAATTTTGCACAAAAAAGGGAACGAATTCTTTTAAATAAAATTAATCTTGATACTATATTGAATTCAGTATGGAACGCTTCAAACTCCTTAAATTTCGATTCAAAATATATTGAGTTTTCAGCAGAAGTGTTGAATTTTTAAACAAAAAAGATTCCCTACAAAAGGAGATAGAGTTTCAAGCCAAAAAGACGAATTTTCAACAAAACAACTGAATTTTAGGCTCAAAATGATTATTTTAAGAAATTAATTGAATTTTCGACCAAACAGCTGAATTATTTTCCTAAAAAGATGAATTTTTAAGGAAAAAGATTATTTTTCTACCAAGAGACGAATTTACTACAAAATACATCAAGTTACAAAGAAATTAGTTAAACTTGTAACTGAAGAAGATACAATTTTAACCCAAAATGGAACATGTAGTTAAGTTTTTAGATAAAAAGTTCATTTCAAACCATACAGGTTATATCCATTAAAAATATGATTTCTGAATAAAATAGTTTAATTTTCAACGAAGTAATTTTGTTTAACTTTTTAACCAAGAACTAGAATTTTCTACCAAGAATATTAATGTTCAACCAAAATAGACGAATTTTTAACCAAATTTGTGATTTCAACTAGATAGTTGAATGTTCAACTAAATAGTTAAATCTTCAAGTAAAAATGGAATAGTCCAACTTTCGGTTAAAACCATTAATATTCAACTAAAAATGAAGCGAATTTTGAATTGAATAGTTTTTAACAAAGTTTGACTTTCAACCGATTAGTTGAATTTTTGAACAAAAAATGTAACTTTTGAACAAAATAGTTGTATTTAGACTTATATATATATATTTAAAAATTTGTCATAAGGACAACCGCAGGATTTCGCCGGGAGCGGGTGCTAATCTGAATAATTGCACCCGCTTCCAGCGAAATCGCGG
>NC_046662.1:95076147-95079478 GCF_010883055.1 Belonocnema kinseyi
GTATCAGCCTTGGAGGAGATTATGTTGAGAAATAAAAAAAAAAAATTCTTAAAAAAGTTGTTTTTCTTGGTCAGGCCGGAAACTTATCAATCCACCCTCGTAATAATAGCTCTCATTACTGAATCGACCGCAATAATTAGGCATTTGCACTTCCTCGTCAGCTAACTTCACTTCGTTGAATGCTGAGGGCAAAACAATGTACCAATGCATGGGACAAACCTTCATTTTTTGTCTTATCTTCGCATTGAATAATAATTACCATAATTTTATTGTGTCATTGAATAGTTCTTAATAAATAAAAATTATTTTACGAATATACTTATATAGAAAAAATGAGAATTCACGAAGATATTAGCAAAATGGGGCAGAAATGGACCGAATCCCATGCATTTTGTCCATTGTTTTCCCTTCAACAATCAACAAAGTAAATTTAGCTGGTTGTTGATGAGAAAGTAACTAATTGTAAATAACTGACACACTTTGTTACGATACATGGATAAAAATAAGAAATTGTTATTATTTTTAAAAATTTTATAAACAGTGTTTCTCGTCTTATGCATTTAAAAAACTAAAGATTCTACTTTTTTTGGAATCAATTTTCATTTTCACAGAAAAAATGGAAGATAAAGTTTACATGGATTCCAGGTGAAAGATTCACCACAACAAAAATTAACCTTACACGATAAACTTTACATGAATTGAAGATAATTTCTGACTTTCAACCTTGCCTGGATAATCTTTCGCCTTATAATCGCTCCATTTTTATTAAAGATGTAGCAAAAATTATGACGCCAACGCTATCTATCGTCATTTAACTTAATTAAATTGGAGAGAAATGGCGATTCCGATCTGTCAGTTGTTTTTGCGCTTTTCGCTAAATGGTATTAAGGGGGTTGGTGCGTATAGATTACTCAAAAAATCGATTTTTTTGCATAAATCGAAATAACAACATTTCAAAAAT
This sequence comes from Belonocnema kinseyi, assembly GCF_010883055.1. NCBI lineage: Eukaryota > Metazoa > Arthropoda > Insecta > Hymenoptera > Cynipidae > Belonocnema > Belonocnema kinseyi. The sequence continues at coordinate 95,077,109 of NC_046662.1, forward strand.
ATGCTGTTAAAATTTTAGAGCAAAATTCGAAGCAGTATAGATTCTATCGCTAATTTTGTAAAGGTCGCTCGGAGCGCAGAACGCCTATTTTCGTACACCACAAACTTTAAACGCGTTTTTCTCGAAAATAGTTTTCTTCAATTTTCCGATTTTGTGCCGACGATTTTTCAGAGAATTTTGGACTTACATAAAAAAAATACCATTTTCAAGGAAATTTAATTATCTAATTCATAAACTAGAAGCTTTTTGCAAAAAAAATGTTTAACTATTTTTTGCAATAACAATTAAAAATTTTGGTTGACAAATTTTTCAAAAGCTGCCATTTTTTGCAAAACATTTAAATAATTTTAGATTTAGTTTATGGATGAGATTTTTATGTGACAATAACAAAATAATTTGATTTTTATGTCTGACAGTAACACAGGAACTATAAAAGACGGCACAAATAGAGAGGAAAAAAAGTTATTACCTTCAACGTGTTCTTACTTCTTAATTGTTTATAATGATTGTGTGAAAAATTTTTTTTGTTTTTTTTTTTAATAATAAAAAAGAACTTGTTCAATTTTCAATTAAAAATATTGAATAGTCTTTGAGGAAAAAATTCCCAAATTTCCCGTCAAATTTAACCTTAGTTTTTTCAGGGTCCTCAATGACGTACTCTTTGCTTTTTCATTTGGTTATAGAATATAGATTTCATCTAGATGTGATGAATTTAACTTTCCATTCCGTTGTAAACTAAAATTATTCTTAAACAAGGTTTCTAATTGAATAAACAGTTTCAAATGCATGAATCGTCAATCTTTTAATTTAAAAGCTCAGAAGTTTGAAACTATTTAATTTTGTTAAGCGTTATATTCCAAATTCGGGACATTAAAAGTTCTAATAGAACGTTTGCTTTTGTGAAGACTTTTGATTGAAGCACTTTTAAATTGTCCAATTTTGAAGGCCTTCAATATGTCAAATCAAGCAGTTTTGAAACCTTCGATATTGATAATGATATTTTTCATCTTTAATAGTTTATTTCAAACGTTTTAGTAATTAAATATTAGGATTGAAACATATACGTTTGTATAATTTAATTACTTTTTCATAATCTCTAAATATAAGTCTTCTCAATTGCATGTACTTAATTTTTAAAGATCCATTAAACGGCAGATTAAAGAATATTCCATGCAAATTATATTCAGATGTAAAGGCTTCTTCATAAATACTTCTTGATCGAAATATGAACGCTTAACTGACAATTAATTTTTTTTCTCTACATCAATGATTTTTTCTGTCTCCTTCTACTTTAATTGTTTAACAATAATTAATTATGAATATGAAAATAATGTTTGAAATCATATTATTAAAATTGAGAACAGCTGGAAATTTATTTTAAATTTATGAACATATAAAACGTCTCTAATTGGACACACAACGTTAAGCCTTACAAAATTTTATTAAAGCCTAATAGACAGATACTTTCAGGTGTTCGTCAAAATCCTAATAAGAATTACTTTTTATCGAAAACATAGATTTAATAATGCCATCCCCTAATAGAAAACATATATATCACCTCGTTAATGGGCGCCTTACAGAAATAATGATAAAGCTTTTTTCAGAATGCGAACGGGAAACCTGTATAATTCAGTGTCCTTACCCAAGCGAAACCAAGAAACCTTGCCAGTGTAAAGACAGCACAAAAATCTATAATAGTGAGTGTGACAAATATTCATGGCTGATAAAAAAAAAGATTAATCGCCTTTCAACCCAGTAGAAGAGGAGGAATCCAATCTCAATATTGGGTCTTTAGAGTGATTTATAGTGATAATCTCTGTCATCTATGTACATCTTTTGTTTTTACCTGACAGATCGATCGAGATACGAGTGCAGGATAAAATTGTCCAATGCCACGTCCCTCCGGGCTAGTCTCGTCGCTCAACACGGCACAATAGAGTCTCTTCTGAGTAGACAGGTAAGTGAAATCTAATTTTCAACTTGAAGGAAAATCGTTAAGCAATCATAAAGGCTAACTTATCACTTTAGCTTTGAAAAATAAAGCATATGGATATTTATATATTTTTAAATTTCATAATGGGCTAAGTCTTTAAACGAATTCTACTTCTTATCCCTATTTTCCAGAAACTTCCCCTTTTTCTTATTTTTTCGATTAATTGCGAACTGAATTAATAGGACGCAATAAGAAAATTTAAATATTTTTGGTTAAGAGTTGATTATTTTTGGTTGAAAATTCTACTAATAAATTTTTGGTTCCGAATTCATTTTGGTCCTCGGGTTGCGGATAGAGGGTCCCTGTACCAAGGGTTTCTGCTGAATATGGTTACAAAAATAAATAGGCAGTCGCGGACAATTGTCCAGGGGTGGTCC
>NC_046662.1:95079578-95095090 GCF_010883055.1 Belonocnema kinseyi
GCGATCGGGCTGAAACTATAGCTACAAGCTATCTAAGGATGGTACTATAGAACGCCACCTCAAGGTAGGCCTAGTGGCGCCATCTCTTGGTCAGGACGGAAAATTATCAATCCACCCTCGTATTTCTTCACAAAGAGCGAAAGTAGATAATTGTTTATAGATGCTGCCATTTCTCACGAAACCACTTATTTGATAATAACAAGTTAAGTCAAATTTAAAATTTCTGCATCCTACTTGAAAGTTGTTGTGGATAGTGGCTAAGGGTGTTCGAAAATAAATAAGTTCTTATCTTAACCTGAATTTTCGATTTTTTCGTGTTGAAAATGAACAACATGGAAGAAGAAATAAATCGGATAATATTTCAATTTTGCTGATCATAAATTTATTTGTTTAAACTGAGAAATGAATTTTTTCGAAAGCGGTAGATCATAAAGCAAAATTATACAGAATATAAAATATGCGTTACATTAAAATGAGCATTTTTTCTTGATCCTTTTTTTAATCATGCGTACTTGACACGCTCTCACCTACTGAAAGATCTACAATATCTATTAAAATTATTTTTCTTTGCTTAAAAAAAAACAATTTGCATTTAACAACTTTTAAAAATAGCATTTTGCATGTTTAAATGAAAAAAATTCGATAATACTTTAATACTAATCAGTGCCTAATTTAAATCCGTATTAAAGGCATTCGTATAAGGGTAATATATGTGTAGTGCTTATTTACTGATTATGGCGTTTTCTTGAATGAATGCGAATATTTTATAAAAATGGCAGCTGTATGTAGAATTTTATTGTATTTAACAAAATTTCAGATCGGATAAAAGTTTCCTTCTAAATATTTATTTTTCAACAGGTACCTTTCCTGTCTCACTGTGGCTTCACCTGCTAATATTAGGTACCTAGATTCCAAAAATTACCCTTTCGTTAGGATTATTCTCCAAGTTTTCAAAAAGTTGAAAAAATTTAATATGACTAAATTAATAATTTAACTTAATCAATATTTATTTTGTAATAGATAACGTTTGTTGAATTGAAATCCTTATTGATTAAAAAATGCTGAGTTTCAATTTTTAGTTAATAGCCGACTAAAATTCTAAATTAAATTGCACTAGAAAAGAGAGAAACGAAATTTTAATTTGAAGAAAGAAAGTTTTCAGACCGGACTGCAGATGGGATACCTTAAAAACGTTACATATTAATATTTAATGAGATGCACCAATGCACTATATTTTGAGAAAAAGAAGTAGCGATACTGTTGGTGTTTCTTTTTTATGGATCATATACGTGACAGAAGCAGTTTGATGAACGAGTACATTAAACGTGTCAGCGAGTACATTGTAATTAATTTTCTGAAACGAATGCTATGTAAATGTTATTTCACGAGAGCGGAAAAAGAGTTGTGGAAATTAATTGAAACACTTTTTCTGGTTGTTTTTGCATTTACCGCTGCAACCTGCATTCATATCTCCCTGAAGATAATTTTCAATTGCATTAATTTTGTCAGCGAATAGAATTCTATATTGAAGCTTTCGACAAAAGAATGATTAAAAGCTGATTTTTTTGCGTCTTTTACACCAATATTTAGAATTCCAGCAGTTTGCCACGAATAAATTAATCAGTTGAGTACTTCCAAAAAGAACCATTTCAATTAAATGCTAAACCGCAGAAAGCTTCTTATTCAACATCAGTGGAGAAGTTTACATCAAGGTTTAAATATCCTGATTAGTATCGATCAATTGGTGATATACCGACGAAAAGTTTGTTTTTAAAATTCATTTTTAGTTTATATTTTCATTTTGATCAATATTTGGAAGTTCTCGTAAATTTGAAGCGACTTTCGTTTTCTTAGAAGAATAACTCGTTGGCGGAAAGTAATTTTCTGTTTCCTTTCTATTGTTTGCAACAGCGGAGTACAGAGCAAACTATGATTATTGTGATAATTGGAAAATAAATTGTTGGTCCACAAAGTGGAGAGGGGATATATGTTTTGAGCGCGTTGTACACCTTACCACTGTCCTGCGAGCGCGTGGTTGGAATCTCGCAAACATTTCCTGCATATCCTGTTGTACAATGACATCGCACTGCTGCTGCACCGACGTGCCTAAAATAAAAAATAAAAGTGTACTTGAAACAGAGCTGCAATTGTACATATCTCTAAATGGTGCATGCAATTTTGAAATATTTATTCCAAATCAGCAAACTAGATAGTTACATTTATACGTCACCTGGCGCATTCGCTCTCAGTTCGTTTTAAAATATTCAAATATTAAATTCAGATGAAAATAAAATTTGTAGACTAAAGAAAATTTTCTGTGAAGCTAATAACAAAACATATTCAATGTGAGTGCATCAGGGAACAAGTGAAATCCTATTGACAATTAATTTTGAAAACTGGGATATCTCATGCTGTACCAAGAATAATAAAAGATCTAAAATTCACAAAAATGCATTTAATTGCTTAAAGAAAGAATTTCAATAAACTTAGGGATTATATTTTAAAGAAATTTTTTTCAATATGTATGATTATTATTTGTATACACCTTACATCATCGACTTTTTTGACCTCGGTTACTTATTCGTTTAGTAGAGAAAACATAGATAGCCAAAGATTTTACTTCAGGCATTTAAAATAAAATGTTATCACACGTTTTCTATTTTAGACACTTTTGGGGTCCCCGAAGCACGATTTGTACTAGTTCAAGAAAGGCTTTGCTGCTTGACTCGGATTTATAATGATTTATCATTATATTTATTTTTTTATTTATTTATAAGTTATTTTTTATGCTTTGAAACAAAAAATTTTTTTTTTCAAAAATTGCCTACACTGATTCTCTGATACTTCCCTGTTAATTCAATTTTTTTGTACTATTTCACTCTTTTTTTCTGCCAGTAACAAAAAAGCTTTTAAAATAATTTTATTATAAAATAAAAGTTTTGTTTAATTATATTGGTTTTATAATTGATTTGAGAGAGTTTCGGTATCATCATTAATTAAGGGGAATTTTTATTATTCTAGTCTTAACTATATTGAGAAATAGTGGATTGTGTGCCAATGCAAGAAAGACGAAAGTCTGTCACACGAACGAAGCGAGGACGGCATTGACACGAGTCGAGAAACGTATTTTACTTTTCACAACAACCCTGCTGAAATTTTGACTTTTTTTCTTATATGGACCACTGATCAGTTGTGTAGGTCTAGGGACGACAAATCTAAGAAAGGCATGGAAAGACATGCGGCCACAAATTTCAAATACAATTCACGCGTCCAGCAGAACTTTTAGAAAGCATTTCACAAATATTAGTAAATCACTATAAATTTCCCTAAATTACTATTATCTATACAATTTATGGAAGTTTATGGAAACTTCTATCAATTTCTATAAGCATAAATTATCATAATTTAGCCAATGTATGGAAATTGATGGAAAAATAATTTGAATTCATGGAAGTCTATGGAACTGTATCGAAATTGATTAAATTTATGAAAATAGATGTTCATTTACAAAAATGTATGGGAATTTACGTATAACTTCTGACAGAAGTTCTGCTGGACGCATGCGTATTAACTCGGGCTGCGGAAGTAAATGCCTTCATCAATTATACACAAATAGAAAAAGTAAATTATAAAAAAATTGTGCCAATAAAAATTTTTTAAACGTGCCAAAAGAATGTTTTTTTAATCAAATGCTTACTTTTCCAGAATAAGTTAAAAATATGCCGAATCTAAAATTTCTTCAGCTTAAATAGAAGAAACATACTATTGTTTTGCTTGCACGGAAACCCAAAAAACGAACAAAAGATATAGAGGGACGACTCAAAAATCTCAAAAAGTAAAATTCACGATAGCGAAAAATGTTTGAAAAAGAAAATGTTCAAAATTTAAAAATTCCCGAAATCAGAAATTGCTGACAATTTAAAATTCGCGAATTGGATAATTTCCGTCAGTTTATGATATTACCGAATTTGAAAATTCGTTAAATCAAATTACCGTAGTTATAAAATATCTGTAACTATAAAATGACAGAAAAAAAGAAATGTGTAAATGTAAAAACTTCCGAAATTATTAAAATATTAAGTAAATAATAATGAACAAAATAAAATAATTTTATTTGAGAAACGAATTTTTTGTTTTATTCGTAATTTTATTATTTATTAACAAAATAGTTTTTCAAGCATTTAGTGTCGCTACCCGAGTCAAAATATAGCCCCTACTTTGACACTATTCACGCTAATATTTGTAGGGGCTAAGGTTGTAAAGTAGAGGATATTCCCATAGGATTTTTGCCCCTAATTTAGCGCTGTTATGGGCACAAATTTCCAAATCTTCTATTTGGCGCGTTAAAATAGAGGCTTAGTTTTTGTTTCTAATTTAATGCTCCACACTCTACCTTCCTCTACACTGTACAGAATAAAATTATTTGACGAAAAATTAACAAAACGATAGAGAACAGTGCTATAAAATCATAACCGATATTCGCCACAAAAAATTAATCTTTTGTATTGTTATATTATTACTATTGTACTCTAATATTTGTTCACATTTTTAAGCACACAAATATTTACTATTAGACAATGGCTATTCTATTTATAATCGCACGCTATGAAAGGATTTTATTTTCCGCGGGTTCGAACCCTATAAGTTTCGCATTGCTAACGCCTAAAGCCTCTCGGCTGACCTAGCTTGAAGTATATGAAAAAAATCTGAAATATAACCTACAGCTGTGCAAGGCCGTTTGCAAATTTTTGTGACCTATTTTGTAAAAAATATTGCTACGCTTATAATAAAATATGTACTAAGATTTTAGATTTTAGAAATATTACAAATTATTATTGTATATTTTATGTGCTTTAACAAGATTTAAACTAAATACAAAACTATTTTAAGATATTTCAAAAGATTAAAAAAAAATCAATATATATTTTCAGAAATTTAATAGATTTGAAAGGGTTTCCACAAATTTCCGAAAATTTCAAAAGATTTAACAGACTTTCAGGGTGTTGGTAAAATCAGACTTTGATTTTTTTTATAGGTACGGCACTGACTCAATACATATTTTTCCCGAAGGATTTGCGAACGATAGAAAGAAAACTTGTCGAATATCCGGCGTGTTGCGACATCCTCGAATCAATAAAGTGTTAAAAAATCAAAAAATTTGTAGAGGAAATGATTATTTTCACGACAAATATGAATTTTGCCCTTAAAGAATTCAAGAACATTATTTATATTTCAAAATTAATTTAAAATCTTAAAACTCATTTAAATTCTACCGAAATTCCCTAAAAAGTGTAGGGTCTAAAGCTTACATAGAAGCAAAATAGAATGAAAATATCTTTAGGAGTGGTTACGTAGGAGCTAGTGGAGTAAACAGCCGCAAAGTAGGCAGAATACCTCCACTTGGAGCGTTAAAGTAGGGCCTATATTTCGACTCGGGTAATTTTGCCATAGAAGGAACTGGTGAAAAATAATTTAAACTTAAAAATTTGGCTTTTTCGGGCGTTCTTACACTAAAAAAAAAGAGTTGCAATTGTTTAGAATGAAACTGATATACGCGGTACATCCATGTGTTGGATGTGAAATCAGGTTTAGAGTCCACCCTTTGCAAGGGTAATCATTGTTTGAATTTTTACAATTTTCCTTTTCCAATTTACGCCTGAAGTAAAATGTAAAAAAAAAACGTTTGCATTATTTTAACGGTCAGTCCAATATTATGTAATTTTGCGTATACCGAACTCATTTCTTGCTCGTTCGAATTATGGAAATATAAGTAATACTAGCCTCTGCGGTATACTCAAACGTTCAATTTTAACAACAATTCCGTCCATATAGAAATAAATAATATTGTATAAGATAGATATGCTTTTATTTTTCGACCTGCTAGCATTCAAACATTTACTTGCTCACACTTCCTTTTTTTTAATAACTTTTTTAAAACTAACATCCATCCACACATTATCTCTAAGAGTCTAGTTTATATAGCCTTGCCTTCCACGCTTCACCTCGCCTAGCACGCATGCCCCTACTTTCTCGCTTTCCCTCGCATTGCCAAACTCTACCTCCACGACTGGTATCTAATACTTATCTACTATTAAAAATATTTACATTTTCCTTATATCTTATTTCTCTCCTACTTGCAATCTTTCCTCGCCCATTCCTCTTCCTCCTTCCTTCTCTTCTTTTTTATCATACCCAGCACCTTATTTACCTATGCTACTGCCCTTTCGTCCACCCTATCATGAATTAATACCTCCATGCTTACGCTACTCCTTTCCACTTCTTCATACTCCTTCAACCAGGCTGCACCCTTGCATCCCCTTTCATACACAATTTATACATCATCTTCTCCCTAGGAAGGCATAGCCCATAGAGATCATAGTTCCTGTTAAACCCTGACTCTCCTAGTTTCTCCTCACCTGCTACCTTTTCTCTCTTCATGTCGTTTTTCTTAATCATCTCATATACCTTTATTTCTTCCTTGTGCATTATTCTCACTTAATCCATCTGCAATCCATTCGTTCTAAAATACCTTTCCCTTTTGACCTCCGTTTGCCCACCCCCTCTCCTGTTCTTCTAATCCACCAACATTCCCTAAACAGTTACTTCCCCCCTCTTCCGGAAATTTCTCTGCGTATTTAAATGCTCGAATTCCTGTTATAATCCTTAAACTCGTACTTCCCGTCTCCCTCCTCACAATATAATTACGCGTATGCCTTGCCAACTCCCGTATCCACTTTGTATACGTCTCCTGTATTCTATTTCCCTCATCGTCTTTCCCTTCCACTTCCACTAACCTTCCTTATCCCTTCCACCTGTTTGCTCTTTGCTAGCATCCTTCTTCTTTAACATATACCTCACTTACCCTATCGACCAGGCCCCTCTCTACTCCCCTTTCCTCCAACGCCTCACATCACCTCCTTCTATCCACCGAAGGAAATGCGCCTTTAATATCACAAAATAAACACATTAACTCTTGACCCCTGCTTCGCTAATTCTCTATCCATTACGTGCTGCAGAACGTAGAGATTGTCGATAGTGCTCCTACCCACCTTCAACTCCGCCTGCGTGTCCGGAAATATTCCTTTCCCCTAGATATCCTGCCGCAGCCTCTCTGCCAACACAATCGTGTAAACTTTGTACGCCGTATTTATTAATGTAGTCCCTCTGTAATTTTCCTGTCTATCCCTATCTCCTTTCTCACACTGTTGTACTAATCATCCTTTTCTCTACCTTTGTTGGAATCCCATTCTTTCCATAATTTATTTACTACCTCTTTCAGCCTTTTCTTAAACTCTTGTGTACTAAACAGCCACTCTTCCTCCTCTACCCCGTCCAGCACTGCCGCCTTTAATCTTCTTAACTTCATTACTAGTTTTTTCTATATCCTCATTATTCAACTCTTGCATCTCTGCCTCCTTCGTTCTTCCACTTCCGTAATCTTTTCTACTCGTTATCATCTCGCTTATACCCACTTAAGACTTCCTAAACGTATTTATTATCTTTCACAGGCCCTTTCTGTCTTAACAATTCGCAACTTCTTTTCCAGACCTTACTCTTCTTACTGTTCTTTTCAATTATACATCAATCTAATCTAATCTTTTAATCTTTTTACGTTCCTTATTCCACCACTGTCTTGTCTTGCCTTTGTTGTTTTTTCCGAATATTTTCTCTTGCACACACCCTTTCAATTTCTCTTTCAAATCCTGTCATATATCTTTCAATCACTTCCCTCCGAAGCGTATCTTTCCTAACTGCCCCTGATACTTCTCTATTTCTTCCCTTGTCCAGCTCATCCTCTCCCCTAACGACACTTTTTCTTTCACTTTACTTCCGCGACTTACCCCCTTATCCACATCCTTAAATAATGATGGTCTGAATCTTTCCTCCCTCCCGCTGTTAATCTCTTTATCTCATGCCACCTTTGCATATTAATGACTGCATAGTCTATCACCGAAACTCCTTCCTTACTCACACATGTGTATTCTCTCTCTTCAGTGCCTGTTACCATAATATTCGCTTAGCAAGTCTTCCACCCTTTCTTTAATCCTTTCTATCCCATCTTTATTATACACGGTCACAAATTTACACGTCGTCCCTCCTATCTTTACTGCCGTCGTTCGTACGCCCTCCTACTGTTCTTCCACTTCCTGTAGCTTCCACCTGTACCACCTTGGCAGTTATGGCTCTACTCTATCCCATTCCTTTTTCTCTACACACGTATCTACTAGTCCCGCCATATCAAATTCATGGATATACCTTCGGAAATCCTCATCTTTCCTTTTAACACCTACTACGTTACCATGCGGCACTTTCACTACAGCTCCATCCTACTTTACCCCAGGTCAGTTACACCAGCCCCCCCCCACTCTTAGTTTTTGGGTTTTCTATAGCCCACTGAGTTGCGCACCAAATGCGCTCAAATGCGCCACCGACTAAAATTGTTGTGCTACAAAACCGTAGGAGTTATATCAGGTGCTACGCGGGAGGGGGGGGGGCAGCGTAACGCTATACACCCATTTGAAAAATCAAAATTTAAATCACATGATCTTGAGGATCTTCAAATTCTCTCATATGCAAAATAGAGAAAAAAAATTTCGCGACATTGATAACCAAGTTATCAGCGATAGAAATTGGGGAGGGGGTCGTGATTTTTCTAAACTACTAAGATTTTTCTAAATACATCATACCTATCTTTCATAACTTCAAATGCGCTCAAATGCGCCACCACTACAAAATTTTGCGCTAGCCAATTCACAAAGATATCATATTTTGGAGGAGGGGGGGCAGTGTAACGCAGGTGTTAAATCCTCAACCGTGATGTGCAATATAAAGTTGAGGACATGGATTCATTCGTCTTTGAATGCGCCCATATGTGCCATAATTTTTTTTTGAAAATTTTGAAAATTGCCCAAGATATAGAGGTAAAAAAATTATATGAAGTGATGAACAACAAAATTAAAAGCTTGCAATCCGCACTGATGAAGGGAGTTTCCCATAGGGTTTCAAATGCGTTCATATGCGCCATAAAATTTTGTTCGAAAATCTCGAAAATTGCACACGATATGAAGGCAACAAATTTTTACGAATGATGACCAACAAAATAAAAACTTTTCAATCCGCACTGATGAAGTGACTTTCCTATGGGGTTCCAAATGCGCTCATATGCGCCACTTTGAAAATCGACCAAAAACCATAATCAACACCCTCATTAACACTTGTTACGATTCACTGTTCGATGATATCTCCAAATAACTTAAATTGCAGTACAAACAATTTATAATGATCTCTTCGGATGGGATTTAAAATGCGTTCATATGCGCCACTTTGAAAATTGACAAAAAACCATAATCAACCCCCTCATTACAACTTGTTACGATCCTCTATTCGATGTTGTCTCCAAATAACTTAAATTGCAGCATAAAAATTTATAATGATCACTTCGGATAGGATTTCAAATGCGCTCATATGCGTCACTTTCAAAATTGGCAAAAAAATAATCAACCCCCTCACGACCACTAGTTACGATCCACTATTCGATGTTATATCCAAATAACTTAAATAGCAGTATAAAAATTTATAATGATATCTTCGTATAGGATTTCAAATGGCGTTATAAGCGCCACTTTTAAAATTGACCAAAAACCATAATCAACCCCCTCACTACCACATGTTATGATCCACTATTCAATGTTGTCTCCAAATAACTTATATTGCAGTATAAAAATTTATAATTATCTCTTCGTATAGGATTTCAAATGCGCTCATAAGCGCCACTTTGAAAATTGACAAAAAACCATAATCAACCCCCTCATTACAACTTGTGACGATCCACTATTCGATGTTGTCTCCAAATAACTTAAATTGCAGTATAAAAATTTATAATGATATCTTCGTATAGGATTTCAAATGGACATATATGAGCCACTTTCAAAATTGATCAAAAACCATAATCAACCCCCTCATTACCACTTGTTACGATCCGGTATTCGATGATATCTCAATATAACTTGAATTGCAGCATAAAAATTTATAATGATCTCTTCGGATAGGATTTCAAATGCGCTCATATGCGTCACTTTCAAAATTAGCAAAAAACCATAATCAACTCCCTCACTACCACTTGTTACGATTCACTATTCAATGATATCTCCAGATAACTTGAATTGCAGTATAACAATCTATAATGATCTCTTCGTATAGGATTTCAAATGGAGTTATATGCGCCACTTTCAAAATTGACCAAAAACCATAATCAACCTCCTCACTACCACATGTTACGATTCACTATTCAATGATATCTCCAAATAACTTGAATTGCAGTATAAAAATTTATAATAATCTCTTCATATAGGATTTCAAATGGAGTTATATGCGCCACTTTCAAAATTGACCAAAAACCATAATCAACCCCCTCACTACCACTTGTTACGATCCACTATTCAATGTTGTCTCCAAATAACTTCAATTGCAGTATAGAAATTTATAATGATATCTTCGTATAGGATTTCAAATGGAGTTATATGCGCCACTTTGAAAATCGACCAAAAACCATAATCAACACCCTCATTACCACTTGTTACGATTCACTGTTCGATGATATCTCCAAATAACTTATATTGCAGTATAAAAATTTATAATTATCTCTTCGTTTAGGATTTCAAATGCGCTCATAAGCGCCACTTTGAAAATTGACAAAAAACCATAATCAACCCACTCATTACAACTTGTGACGATCCACTATTCGATGTTGTCTCCAAATAACTTAAATTGCAGTATAAAAATTTATAATGATATCTTCGTATAGGATTTCAAATGGACATATATGAGCCACTTTCAAAATTGATCAAAAACCATAATCAACCCCCTCATTACCACTTGTTACGATCCGGTATTCGATGATATCTCAATATAACTTAAATTGCAGCATACAAATTTATAATGATCTCTTCGGATAGGATTTCAAATGCGTTCATATGCGCCACTTTCAAAATTGGCAAAAAACAATAATCAACACCCTCACTACCACTTGTTACGATCCACTATTCGATGTTGTCTCCAAATAACTTCAATTGCAGTATAGAAATTTATAATGATATCTTCGTATAGGATTTCAAATGGACTTATATGAGTCACTTTCAAAATTGACCAAAAACCATAATCAACCCCCTCACTACCACTTGTCACGATCCACTATTCGATGTTGTCTCCAAATAACTTATATTGCAGTATAAAAATTTATAATAATCTCTTCATATAGGATTTCAAATGGAGTTATATGCGCCACGTTGAAAATTGACAAAAAACCATAATCAACCCCCTCATTACAACTTGTTAGGATCCACTATTTGATGTTGTCTCCAAATAACTTATATTGCAGTATAAAAATTTATAATAATCTCTTCGTATAGGATTTCAAGTGCGCTCATATGCGCCACTTACAAAATTGGCAAAAAACAATAATCAACTCCCTCACTACCACTTTTTACGATCCACTATTCGATGTTGTCTCCAAATAACTTAAATTGCAGCATACAAATTTATAATGATCTCTTCGGATAGGATTTCAAATGCGCTCATATGCGTCACTTTCAAAATTGGCAAAAAACCATAATCAACTCCCTCACTACCACTTGTTACGATCCACTATTCGATGTTATATCCAAATAACTTAAATTGCAGTATAAAAATTTGTAATGATATCTTCGTATAGGATTTCAAATGGAGTTATATGCGCCACTTTCAAAATTGACCAAAAACCATAATCAACCCCCTCATTACCACTTGTTACGATCCGCTATCCTATGATATCTCAAAATAAATAATAAAAATGTTTAAAATCATGTACGAGGAGCCCCTTATAAAATTGTATAGTACAATTTAGGTTGTTTGGAGATATCTACGGACGATGGATAGGTAACGATTGGTAATAAGGGGGTTGATTATGGTTTTTTGTCAACTTCGAAAGTGGCGCATACGAGCTAATTTGAAATCATATCTGAAGAGATCATTGTAAATTTTTATGCCACAATTTACGTTATTTGGTAATAAGCACGTTGGTTGTGTTTTTTTTTTCAATTTCGAGAGTGGCGCATATGGGCGGAATTGAAATCCTATGCGAACAGACAATTATGAATTTTTATACTGCAATTTAATATATTCAGAGATAACATTGAATAGTGGATCGTTACAAGTGGTAGTGATGGTGTTGATTATGGTTTTTTGTCAATTTCAAAAGTTGCGTACATAAGCGCATTCGAAATTCTATCCGAAGAGACCATTATACATTGTTATATTGCAATTTAGTTTATTTGGAGATATCATTGGGTAGTGGATCAGTAGCAAGTGTTAATTTGGGGTTTGATTATGGTTTTTTGTTAATTTTGAAAGTGGCGCATATGAGCGCATTTGAAACCCCATAGAAAAGTCACTTCATCAATGCGGATTAAAAACGTTTTATTTTGTTGGTCATCATTCGTAAAGTTTTGTTACCTTCATATCATAGGCGATTTTCAAGATTTTCGAACAAAATTTTATGACGCATATGATTGCATTTAAAGACGAATAAATCGATGTCCTCAACTTTATATTGCACATCATTGTTGAGGATTTAATACATGCGTTATACTGCCTTCCTTCTCCAAAATATGATATCTTTGTTGATTAGCTAGCGTAAAATTTTTTAGGGGTGGCGCATTTGAGCGTATTTAAAGTTATGAAAGACAGGTATGATGAATTTGGAAAAATTTTATTTGTTTAGAAAAATCACGTCAGCCCCCCCCCCCCCAATTTCGATCACTGATAACTGGGTTACCAATTAGGCGCAAAATGTTTTCTCTATGGCGCATATGAGCGTATTTGAAGATCTTCAAGATAATGTGATTTAAATTTGGATTTTTCAAATGGGGGGTATAACGTAACGCGAGCCCCCTGCCTAAAACCTGATATAATTCCAACAGTTTTCTGGCGCCAGAATTTTAATCGGTGGCGCATTTGAGCGCATTTGGGGCGCAATTCAGTGAGCTATAGAAAACCCAAAAATTAAGAGTGGGTTGGGGGGCGGCTGGTGTAACTGACCTCTTTACCCCCACTCCCTGATCCCGCGAAACAAATTTACCTGCACTTCCTTCAACACCTCTTTCTCCTTATCCCATACTCATATTTTCTCATCTACTTTCATTTTTCGATACCCTACCTTGACCGCCTTCCCTTCGCTCCTCTCCCTCCTAACCCTGTCAATCAGTATTCTCTGCACCTCTCTTTTTTTCCTCGTCAAACTGTGATCGATGAAAACCTTCTTATCCTTTATCCTATTTTTATTTCGCATTACCCGAAACTTTTCTTCTTAGCTCTCAAATTCTACAACCGACACTTCGTTTCCTTTCACCCCTTCAGCCTAACCTTTCCTACTTTGCCTTTAACACATCCTATGCTTCGATCCTCTTATCAAAATATTATTTCTCCTACCTGCCTTCTCTTTTCCTTCCATTCTCAACTCCATTGCCCTTATCCTTTCCCGATCCGCCTTTTTCTTTTATCATATTCTCGACCCTTTCCCAAATATACCAAATATACCAAATACCTATCTTCTCGCCCCACCCCCTGTCACCTAATTCCATTTCTGACCTCTCATCCACCTTTTTAAGTCTTCTTTCCATATTTTTCTTCCATACCCTATTCTCCTCTTCCATCCGCTCCATTTTTATTTTCTTTTGCTTTCCTTACTAGCGGGCTTTTCTTCAGACTCTTTGGCTGTCTCTCTTTCTCTTTAAGAGATCCTCCCCCTCACTCATGCTAGACGCTTTTTCTCTCACCTGCTTTCTTCCTTCGTTCTCGCAGTTCCGCTTTTTTCCTCTCCTCGACGCGACGCTCGACACCGTTCCATGTAAAGTTGACCGTCGTGGCGTGTGTAAAATTTCTTCCCCTTCAATTCACTACCCATAATGCCTGTACTCTCGCTGATCACCTACCTTTCCTGCATGTCACTCTTTTCCATCTGTAGCTGGGATCCACTGGAACTGCTCCATGCAGTACCTTCTGCACCCATAGATATCTCTTAAGGCTGCTGTCGGTTACCGCCCCAATTTTTCACTTTATACCACTTTCTTCCACCCCTCATGGCCCTTCCAGACACCCTTTTCTCTCTCTTAACACCCTACAACACTTCGAGAACCACCCTTGCACCCCTTGAAGACCCAAACTCCTGAGCACAAACTCCCCCGATATCCATATATGTAATACTCCTATGTTGCGCACCGCGTGAGAGGCCTCCAGCAAAAAACTAGAGTGCAGACATATATTTCTTGATTGGACGGTAGCATAGATAGTTAGCAATATAGGAATTTTACATATATGCCGATCCCTTTCCAAACCTAACCTCACTTTCTCTACTAAACCAAAATCGACTTCATGACTACGCTGCAAAATTAATTTGTATCTCTCCACTTTACTCCTCACAACCCTACATTCCTCGTAGACATCCACCCTCACAATTTACTCACACCTTTCACACAAATTCCGTAAAATCCTCTCATTGCCTGTCAGCGAACGCGTTCTGACTACTGCCACCAACATGGAAGTGAATATTATATAATAATAATAATGACTATTATTATAAATAAAGTTCATATAGAAATTCAGCTTTAAAATGCTTTAGAACGAGATTTCATTTTTAATTTTTTTTTAAATTGAAGTTTTTTAATTGAAGTTTCATTAAGGAGTTAATGTATTTCCGAATTTCTTCTACTCCGGAAAATCAGTGAAACGTGACAGGAAATTCAGTGACAAGACGCTAATTTCACAGTAAATTTTTATTTTCTGAGGTAGCAAGAAACGTTATACGATAATGGTTCCCAGTGAAATTCCGCTAGTATAAATTTTGAGGAAGTACAGAAAATCTCAAACTCTTGTAAGTTAGTGGAATTCCGCTGAAAATGCAGTGAATGATTTTTGAGGATTTCTCTTGCAGTGAAAATTTACTTGAACTCGGTAAAACAGGGTCATAGAAATTCGAGTCGTTATTGACTGATTCTGTAATTGAAAACGGTACTCAAGTTACAATCACGGGCATTAAATTTTACATTTAAATAAACAATCAATTTAGTTAGTAAATTATAACTTTTTTACCAAATTATGACGAAATTAGTTTTAAATAATACAGAGGCAAGAAAAGTATGATTCTTATGACTTTGATGTAAGAGGCGTTTTCAAAATTGATAATGATCACAATAAGTAAATACATTGAGTTAAGTGTGAATAGGTCGAACCTGATATAACAATTCAAAATTCTCCTACAAACCCTTTACTAAAGTTGGCATTCCTAAAAAACATGTTCTGTGAATGATATTAACATGAAAATAAAAAATAATAATTCTGAATCCTTTTTTTCAAAGCTACATTTAAGGTACAAAAAAATTGCTGCTCTTGCGTCTGGAGACAAATTAAAAAATTGATTTAAAAGTTACTTTATGCACCAAAAAGATCAATTTTAGCTTGAAAAATGTTTGAAAAAATTA
>NC_046662.1:95095190-95104704 GCF_010883055.1 Belonocnema kinseyi
CATTTTTAAAACTTTTTCTGGAACTCTTTGATTCGTTATACCTGTCAAAATTTGCCTTAACCCTTTATAATGATGTACTTTAAGTAATAGAATAATTTAGACAAATTAATGTAAAATAAAATTAGTATAGGTCGAAGAGCTTTTCCACTTCACAAAAGACATACTAGCACATAGATCCATTCAAACTCATAATAATTAATTTACTATTTAGAACTTAATTTCTTTCGAATTACAGAAATAAAATAATAATAATAATAATAATAATAATAAACAACTTAATATCCGTTATTCCTAATTTATTTTTTATGGAGCAAAAAACCTATATTTTCATATTAAAACCTTGAAAATAGTCTGGAAATTTAAATGATATTTTCAAACTATTCATGAATTTAAACAGTAACTTATAAGTGTTTGTTTTACTTTCGTCGATCCCAATTGAAATATCGCAACATAGAAGCATTCAATTAGCACTGGACATGTTTCTCCTTTTCAATTAATTGGAATATATGTTATTATGAGATTCAATTTTTCTGTAACTGCTATACTGGCGAAAAGGGTAAAGCTCATTACTAATTGATATTACTGGCACTGTTCTGTGTACGGGAAAAGCCCATTGTGAAAATTCACATCCATTGTCGGTTTTATGACCTACGCAATTCATTTTCACCCCAGTTGACGAGAAGGATTCTTGGCATAATTAAAAAAACAATTCCCTTGAATGCTAAGTTGCTTTTTTTAACCTTAAAGCATCTGGAGGCTTTTCCTATTGTTCACTTTCTGAAGTAATCAAACTTCTTAGAATATTTTAAGGACATTTTTATTTTCCTCGTCAATTTCTCAACTTTATTTTTTTTAAAGTCATGTATTTTTATCGGTGTAATGAAAAATGTCCGCCCTTTTTCGAGGTTTTCGTTTATTCAAATAACATCTTACTAATTAATTTTACACGAAGTATGCAGAACTGGAGGCGATAAGTTTTGTCCATCTTTGAAGCAGCAATTGAATCCCTCTATAGTAAAAGTCCGGATTCTTCTAATCAAACCAATTTTTGAGTCCGACCAAGCCATGTCTGGAGAGTAGGGCGGGTGGGTTAAGATTTCCCATTTCACTCCTTCCATTTAATTTTTGACCGGGTTTGTAACATGGAGCCTCGCGTTGTCATGCAACAGAATTAGCCTATCATGGTTTTCATTCTACTCCAGCCGATTTTCTTTTAGAGCTCGGTTCAAATCCAATAGCTGCAGTCGGTAACGATTGTCGGTGATGGTATCAGACGGTTTTAAAATTTAATACGGAAGCGTCGCTGGCTACTAGACTAATTTGAAAATATCTGTAAAACTGATTTTTCTATCCGTCCAGAGTTTTTCTTGGGTTCAATAAATTTCGGTAACTTGAAGAAATAGTTGATTTCTTACTGTTCCACTTCTCTTCTTGCAGGAAACGATCTTCCTTAGAATCTTTTTTCGCACATGGGAATTTCTACATCATCAGATAAATTAGCTCGGAAACGAGGGTCGTTTTGAATAATTCATATGTCCCATTTCGTTGTTTATTAGAATAAACTATTGTATTTAAAACTTTACGCGACTTCACGATTCTATCCACTATATATGTTAACTATAGTAAGCTATTTAGTTAAGAACAATAGATAACACGTCAACATATTTCACATTATTGCGAAAGTTCGGTTTATTACTAATGGCGGTGATGACGACTTAGAAAAATCATTTTTTAAATAAAAATATTCAATCGTTTTATTTTCTGTTTCTGAAGGTACTTATTCTGAAGAAAAAGTAATGAGCGGTTGTGTGCATTAACAGTGTTCTTACGTTTTTAGAAGTTACTTATTTTTCATTTGTTTTGTACATAACTTCATGAAAAACAAATGAAAAGCAAGTGACTTCTGAAAATGCAATCACATCATTATAACACCCAACTGGTCGACTGTGTGAGGAATCCAGACATTCATAATAGATTTTCCTGCTATCATTCGAAATGGAATGAACCGTTGAACGCGAACCTGAATAGTTCAATTCAAACTCATTTAGAAAGTCAAGAAAGCGGTCCTTGTCCTGACTAGTGGAACACCTACGGAGTAGTTTATTGTCAATTGTGTGAGCAGAATTGGAGTGGGGACGAGAAGAAGTATATTAAAATTTCCGATTTGTTTCTAGTGACGGTGATGAAGGATTGAAATAAAGATGATTTGCAAACTTCACAAATGCAACCCTTTTACTATTTGTTTCTAAAAGCACTTCTGTAGAACGAGGCTTGCATGAGATATTCATGCTTTCATTGCTGATTCTTCCTCCATTATCATTCATAATGGATTAAAGCGGTAAACTCGTACTAGAATATTTTAAATTATAATTATTTTAACAACTTGCTCTACACGATTTTCTTTTAATTCATTAAATTCAGTTTCTAAGCTATCAAGAACATTTGGTGATTCATTAACCTCAATGCGACTTTTCACAGATGAAGGGACGTCTACTGCATTTCGAACTCCTTCAGTCGCTGCATTTTAATAATCAATTAAGTAATTAAAATTAATTTGTAATTTTTATTAGAATAGTGTCACCACTCAAATGCTTCCTAAAAATGTTTTATATTATCTATTGTAAGTTCTCCATACAGATCACGTGCTTTCTAATTCTTCTGAAGTTATTTTTTATATGTTTTAATTATATTATATATTCCTTTTCGGCAAAAATTGTCCGAGTTCATTTGGTATGCTCCATACTTGTGGTCGTGTAGAATTATCGTAATGGATCTATTTTTCATCACCGGTAATGATTCAATGAAAAAAAACGCATTCTATTGTATCAAACGATGCGGTTCAGCAGCACTTTTGTGCATAAGGATTGATATTTTTGACACGAAAAAATAAAATGTACCTTCATCTGGGAATAAATGTCAATTACTGATTTTTAGAGCTTACACGTAACCTTCAAAAGTCACAGACCATTGTTTCGTCAAACACAACAATGGCCTCTCCAACGACACCTTTCAGAAAAGGGGAGACACTTATTCCCATAAAAATAGTTGCGCTATACTTATAAATATATCATATTTCTGTTTGAAACTTGAACTTTCAATTTATATTTGTCTTGCAAAAATGTTCTGAAACTGTAGTATAAAATATTCGAACTTACCTACATGTGCCACCATTTCGGCACACTAAATGCTGTTGGTCCTCCTTACAGAGGGGTCCAAATCCGCAGTTGTCGCCACTGAAATCATTGAAACATGTGCACGAAAAGGACCTGAAAAATACAAAAAATATCTACTGAAAACGAATTATGCACTGACAGAAATTTCTGGTACTGGGAACGTGGTTGTGCGTAGTTAAAAATGTTGCTGCAACTATGCGTTGATTGTTGCGACTAGTCTGAATGGTTATAATCACCAGATTTCGAACGTTGCATCGTCAAATCTCGTAAGTACTATATTTTGCTAAGTGAATAAGTGAAAAATAATTTTTTCTTTAAAAAAAAATACTTTGTTCAGTAAAATTAGAATAATTCAAAAAATCTATTGAACACAGTAATTTTGAAGAAGGTAAATAATTTTATGCTATGTAATTCTAGAGCTTTTTTGGCCTTTCCCCAAAATCATAGAATGTTTCTCTTTGTTGCGTTTAGAATGTCGATCACCGATCGATTCACGAGGCCATCCAGAAACAAATGAAAATAGCAGTATGATGAAGAGTGTTGAGAAGATTAAAAAAATTAGATTTAAACACGAGTTTAAAACGAAAGAACCGTCTGTGAGATAAAACAGTACAATCCTAATACTATTGAAAAGTTAAAGTAAGGGAAAAAGTACTGAAAAAGTACCACTTTATTTTTTTACCACAAGTAAATATAAGATTTATATTTAAAAATGATTCGAATGAAAAAAAACTAAAGTGACAAGAAATGTAAAAAATTCGTCCTCCTTTAGCGGTATTTTATGGGAACATGATAAATCATATGTCGTTCAATAAGAAGAAAACCGTTTTTTTTCATACTACTAGATCGCAAACGGTTCGTTTTGCGGTTTTTTGTCTCTCTGATAGAACAATGTCTCTCCGATAGAAAAATGAAGCGAGACTTTTTCTAGTGTATATATACTTTTGTCTGAAGAACATTTTATGAGACTTAGGGGCGACATGGAAATGTGTGACAACGGGTTTATTGTGATAAAGACTAAATTTGAAATTAAAAACAATTAGTTATTAACTTTTTTTATAAGGACATAATCATTATATCTCTTATTATTTTTCAGTAAAAGGTGACTATCATTATTTACTGTTTTAATTAATTATTTTCAAATAATATGAAGTGCTTTTAGAAAACTTCAATCTGTGATTTTGTTATCTGGTCTTTTGATTTGAATTTTTCCTGCATAAAGAACCTTTCTTCACTTTCTTTTTGGAGTGCAGGAAGATATTATATTTTCCTCGAATATCCTTTGTTTTTTGTTAAAATGTTGGAATGAAGATGACAGTAGATAATAATAATTAGAAAATAACATTTTAGTATATACATTTATATAGACACGTCCTTTTGTAATTAATTTAGAAATCCATTTAAAATAGGCGAGCTTTTGAATATCACTGAACCTTCATAACAAATTTAAATTGTTTTATTTTCTTTTCATAAATATTCGTATAAATGATTCAAAATAGAAATCAAGCATAAGTTATAAGAATCAATGGATGTTCAGTTTATAGTAACAAAAGTATAATCTTGCAAATTCAGATTTTATTATTTTTTACGAATATCACAGTTATCCGCAATGACGGAAAATCTAAAATCGGTGACAGTTTTTGCTACTTAAATATTTGAAACATCACTAACTAAAGTTGAACACTGTAATTTTATATCACACTTGCTCCTATCGACCCTAGAAAAGACCAGTTAATACTTGCAAAAATAAAAGGTAATACATTATTTTGGTGAATTTTTTTTATTTTCATCAAAGTCCTTCAAACCCTCTGAAATTCTTTCTTTAATTGAGGTAATAAAATATAAGTCAGAAGAACTCAAAACCGTATATATTTGAAAAAAAATTGAAAATATGTTTTTAAAAAAACGTTATTGATCTTGAATTACGAATATGACTGAAAATACCAGAAAATAAATTTTACGAGGTCAAATTGTCAATTTAGGTAGCTTGCCGATAAGGGGACATCAATAAGCTACAAAGCTGATTTTCTGGCAGTTTTCGAGCCCCCCCCCCCCCCCCCCCCCCCCCCCCCCCCCCCCATTTGTGATCCGTTGTTCCAACTTTTCTTATAGTTTTTCGCCATTTTGTTATTACTTAAAAACAATAATACATGCCTTACACCGCAGGGGTGGAAATAGAAAACATACAAAGTAACGGGAGAAAACTGTGACCTTAATAACCCTCTTCCTCTTCGGAGGTTTCTCTAGGTTATAAGTATAACCATATACAAATTTTTGGGCCCTTTAAACACATCAAAAACTAGTTTTACAACATAAATTCCCAATACCAAAATACTGCGGAAAGTATATCAAAGGTTTTGGCCTATTTCTTACCTCATTGAAAATCATAAAATTATTTGTTTGAAAACCACCCATAACATTAAAATCCACTCCTGCTTAAGAAATTAGACCCTAATATAATAATTATCAAACCGAAAAAAAATTTAATGATTCCCACCGCAGCTTCCTGTAACTAAAACAGCAAAAAAATATATATCTAAACCAAGAGCAATAATCGTATATCTCAAAAAATCTACCTTGATATATTTAACAAACGCCACTTTATCTCTTCTAGTCCGAAGCAGTTGCGATGGGGTTTGTTAAATGCATTAGGGTTTTTTTGGGGGATTGATGATTATTATTTTGTAGTGTGAGATATATACTAAAGTTTCGCGAAGGTGATTGATATGATTTTTTGAATTTTGAATTTTAGCACTGTTTTGCTCAATGCAGCTAAGATGGGATTTGCTATGTGTGCCTAAGGTGGTTTTTTTTGTGATTGATAATTATTACTGTGGAGTTGGAGATGTCTATTTTTTATTTGAAAATTTATTGGCTATTTTAGTTCGATGCAGCTAAGATAGGGTTTGCTAAATGTGTCAGGGTGGTTGCTTGGAGTTGATTATTATTTTGCGGTTGGAGATATCTACTAAAGTCTTGCGAAAGTGAACCATGCGATTCTTTTCAATTTGACATTTTTTGGTGGTTTTAGTTCAAGGCAGCTAAGATAGGTTTCGTTAAGTATGCCAGTGGTGGTTTTTTGTGATTGATAATTATTACAGCTGAGTTGGAGATTATCTGCTGAAGTCTTGAGAATGAACTGGCGTGTTTAATTTTAGTTTGAAAAGGAGGGGTGTCAATAAGGCCGTTTTTGGACCCGAACCGATCTGCTCGATACTGCCTGAAATTAATGCTTCTAATGTATCTCATAACCCTGTGAAACGGTTTTTGGAAAGAGCAAATAAATCTCACAATAATCGTCCCTTTAGATTAAAGACTTACATAAGAATTCGTGCACTTGGCTAGAGTCCTTGCATTTCAACCTGTTCCTAATTAACCCGAGCCACCAAACTTTTCTAAGAATTGCCCAAATATATGAAGTTAAATATACATCAGAACCCCTGATCTAGGCTTTGGGCTTGACCTTGCAGCAGGACCCATTTCTATTGAGAAGCAAAAAGCAGTGAAGGTTTTCAGCGCAATGGCTATTTCAAATTAGCTGCACGGTTACAGAAATACCTTCAAACCAAGTAGTTACTTACGAAAGGCAACCCTACGATAGATAATGATCTAACAGTAGATAATTAATAAATATAAGTACAAATATTAGTATAATAATCAATTCTAATTTTAATATATTGACACGTATCGTGTCTTAACTAATATTTGCAATAAATCATTTATTTAACATACATTAGTATTTTTAATTAGTGATTATCTACTGTAGGATCATTTTCTACCGTAAATTGGTCACCCTTATTTGTTTTAGGCACGGTATGAAGTCAGTGTTGGAGATTATTTAGCTTCATCCAGGGTGCACCATCATGAGGCAATCTACTCAACACTCTACTTACTCTACTATTTGAAAAATATTTACAAAGCTATATACAAAATATATACAAATACAGAAATTTGTATAAACTGAATACAAACTACGAGCAAAACTAAACATGAACAAACGATGAACAAAACGGCATGGAAACTCCTAATGAGGAAGGTCCTGGTCTCCTTCTGCATCGGACCAATCGGAAAGAGCGTTGGCCGCATCTTCTACATGAGAATCATAAGTTTAACAAGGTCTTGAAGGAAAATCATTATGACGATAGTATCCCAAATACCATAGGACTGCAGCAATGTGAGCACAACATTCGAATGCTCGTACACCTGTCTTACATTGGCAGTACCATGACATAATTGGATTTGTTTCGTCTTGGTACACTATCCACAGATTATAAATCTTGGAAGAGGTATGTGGTGACGTACGTGAACGCGTATTAGCTTTTGAGATTGCCTAGTAATAGATAACTCATACATGCCACCTTCGCTTATGTGTTCTTCTGTATACGATCATGCTTCCTTTAATTGGTAAGTGCCGAGAGTAAGCTGCGTCAGCTTATCCAGAGTTAGTCTGGGAAAATCAGAGACAGCCTTAGCATCTAAAGATTGCCAGATCACCCTCTTCTTTAACCAACTTTCATTTGCAGCCCGTTCTTGTAAGAGATTTGGGTTTTTCAACAAGCGGAGAATTCTGTTAGCAGTGGCCTGATCATCAGAGTTTTCACTGATACGTGATGGCCGAAACGCGTTACGAAAGGCACACACAATTCGTACATAGTCCGCAATATTCGGGATCTAACTGTTCGGAACTGTGTTGTCTAGCGCTTACCATTTTTTCAGAAGACCGTCGACAGCCTCTATGACCCATCGTATTTTTGTAACCAGTCGAGATTCGTTGGCTTCGAGACACGTATGCTGTGAGCCTTTCCTTAAGAAATAGGTCATCTTTGCAATGAAACCAAGATCTTCCAAAAGCTGTAAATAATCCCGGAAACCTCGATCGACAACAAAAACACTATCAGAAGGTAGCCACGATCGAAAATCAAGAGCTTCTATATTCATAAGTGTAAATTCATAAGTCTAACTAGTCAAAATGTTCACTTTATTATTTTCACCGTTCGCGAAATATGGCCAAAAACCTTTAGAATATGTGGTACTTATGGTGGTACTTACAATTATCATAAGTTTTACCAGCGGCCTTCCTTTACGGGTGGAGAAACAGCGCCTTTGTAATCGGTAATTTAAACTTTTTTCTATGTAAACATAGGTACCGTTCGCTAAAAGAATGTACACGTTTTCTCCGTTTGAAAAAAGTTCCTTCGACATTCATCGTGTATGTTTATTAATAATATTCTAAGGAGATATATCTCCTACTCCCAAGAATTTGAGTACGAAAGATGCCATAAGTGCATTCCGCGCTGACGCAATTTATCTGCCTACTCTTCTTTTTGATATTGCGAACAAAGTATATAAGACAGATAAAGAGAGTCCTGTCCACAATTTTATTAGCAGAAGAGCTAAACAAGTGCGGCAAGATCTTCCACTGGTTGATCTTAGGTGAACTTACATGATCTGAGCAACAGAGGCAAAGTCAATTTTTGAGGGGCCTGTTAAAGTGTAATAATCATTTTCACTGAGTGCAACAGGGGAATCAAAATCTAATCTTTGCTTTGAAGCCAGTCTTCGTAGGATTTGAAGTAAGCTAATGATTATTTCAGCAACAAGAATAGAAAACTCTGAGGAATAAATAATCCTTTTTCGACAAATACGTGAGTGTGAGCCTCAGCAGATACACGTACAGGTTTACCTTCTCTCTTGCAAACAACACATAGCTTTCCAGAAATGATACCTTTTTTTGTATTTAAAGAAATTGTTCCAGAATCTGATGGAAGATGTTGCGAATTTTGAATCACAAGGAGTTTTAGATATTAAATAGCAGCAGTACCCACAAACCTTCGCAGAACGCGCAATCTCGGGGTTACAGTACTCTCTTCTTAAAATCTCTACATCCGAATCAGATCGAAGAGTAGACTTATAAGAAGCTCTTTTTTAATGTTTACTGCAAGGTTCGCAGTAATAATAAACCATGTTGTGTTAAATTCAATGAAAGGTTAAAATTGAAAAATTGAATAAGCAAGATAATGTGGAAGTTGATGCCGCAATGTTAATCCAATTTTCATTAAAGAAATTCAATTTAATAAAGCCCATTAAACTTCAACGAGAGCCTACTGTGAGAACAAGATCAGCATAGGCTATGATTTCCATGGGTTTAAAAACAAAACTCTCGTTTTTAGATATTCAAGATCTGAACATGAACTTGTAAGCTCACTCCTCTATGTATACATCTACTACTGAACAGTACAACAATTATACAGTCTGTCAAGTTAAAGCGTGGGTGGCTTTACTCGCAGTCGGTAAGGTGTATCGACATGATTTTGGTGTCAAAATATTAAGAAGAGCTCCCT
>NC_046662.1:95104804-95130210 GCF_010883055.1 Belonocnema kinseyi
AGAGGGAGCTCTTCTTAATATTTTGACACCAAAATCATGTCGATACACCTTACCGACTGCGAGTAAAGCCACCCACGCTTTAACTTGACAGACTGTACTGTATTTCACGAGAGAGCGAAGCAAGAACGAACGTAAGAAAAAGAGATAGTAAGACTGTGAGTCTGAGACAAACACAGATACAAAGAATGTACTGTCAGTTAAGAGAAAAAATTATGATGATGACGATGATGATACTAATAACAGGCCACTAGGATACTTCTTTAAAACAATCACATAACGCTTATATGTATTTTGTTTCAATCGAATTGTTGTGCATTTCAATGAGTTAATACATGAAAAAACAGGAGAGGATCTGGCGCCCTGAACCTGATTTCTGTTTGTTTCTTTTTTGTTTTTTTATTCTTTTCATCCATCAACTGTCATTATTTTTGCAAGGGTTAATCTTTCACAATCAGATAGCAAAATGTCTTATCGAACAAAAAATAATTAGAATGTTGTAATCTTAATGATTTATCCTTCAGGCAGAGACAAACGCATAAACCTTATGTCGACGATGCGACCAACGATGTTTCCAATTCGTTTGATGAGAAGGGAAACAATGAGTTTTCTAACTGGAGTATTTCTATGCAGTTTTCATCACGAAATAAAGCTTGCAGTTGTTTCTTTACACAGTTTGAAAAATTTTGTAGCTATTTGAATATTCTGTGAATTGTAGAGTAATTAGGGTATAGCGTAGATTATCTCCACGTAGTTCGCCCTGGGTAAAGCTAAATATTCTATAACACTGACTTAATTTTTCGCCTTAAACAAGTAAATACCTATCTTAAAGGTAGTTCTGTAACCTTGCAGCTAATTCGAAATAGTCATTTCGCTGAAAACCCTCACAAATCCTCACTGCTTCTTGCTTCTCAATAAAAGTAGGTCTAGCCAAGTGCATGAATTCTCATGTAAATCTTTGATCTAAAGGGACGATTATTGTGAGATTCATTTGCTCTTTCAAAAAACTGTTTCACAGGGTAATGAGGGACACTAGAAGCGTTAATTTCAGGCAGCATCCAGTAGATCGGTTCTAGTCCAAAAACAGCATTATTGACAATCCTACTTTGTATGCTATTTTAATTCAAGGCAGTTGAGATGTAGTACGGTTTAATGTGCCAGGATTTGTTTTTTCTTTTGCTGGTTTTTATTGTTGGTTTCTGAAGATAGTTTAGAGTGATTCGAAATTAATAAGTTTGATTTAAAAAAATATTTTTTTTGCCTGTTTTAGTTTGTTAAACGTGCCAGGAGTGATTTTTTACAATTACATAATAATGGTAATTTATGTGGGGTTAACGATAATTACTAGTCTTCTCAAGGTGACTGCTTTCAAGATTTTGTATTTGAATTTTTTTTGCTGTTTCGGCTGGGGTTTATTAAATGCACAAGAGGTGATTTTTTGGTATTCTTCCTTTCTGATTTACTTTTTTTATTTATTATCTAAATTTAGAATTAGGGTAAGGTTTTAGTGGTATGGGTTGTTTTCAGACAAATAATTATGTGATTGTGTGGATGATTTACGTAATTTCTCAAATTTGGTGTAGTGGATGTGCTCCCTGTAGATCATTTATAAACTACGTTAGGCGTTTTTCTTTTGTTTACACAAGAATGAGAATATAATTGCCGTAAAGTGAAAAAGGATGCAACAATCCCAAAATTTTGGTTTTTGAGAAAAATAAAAGGACCAAATATTCGGGATTGCATATTTTTTTCCAAAAAGAAAAGTTTTTAAAGGGCTTTGGATGATTTACTCTTAAATTCTGAAAAGCTATCATACTAAATAATTACCAAACCAAACAAACCTATTTAGACTTGGAAAACATTTTAAGAAAAATTAGTTCTTTAGTGTGGGGTTGAATCTTAACCGGTAGCTTAGGGGAACCTTATGTGGAACCCTAAAGTAGTTAGTTTAGTCAGTTTTTAGCTGTTTGCTGCTTTTAGTAGATTTTTATTAAAAAAGAAATCTTAATTTTTTTGTGAATATGGCATTTTTTCTTAGGGCTTTCTTTCAGTTAATTTATCCTGAAAAACATATAATCTAAGAAATTTCTGAAGTATATATAAATAATGTGGCGAAGATAGACATCTTTCTGAAACTAAATTTTATATTTTAAATGAAATATGTTTATGCAATTTTATGTGAAAATTCCTGTTATAAATTAATTACTTGTATTCCTCTTTAGAGTGATATAAAATATCTAAAGTAAATTTAAAATTTACACAAAAACATATCAATACTACCCTAAAACAGCGACTGATTTTCACACCTCTTCGCTTTGTTAGGGTCTCCGATCACGCAATGAAGCAATAAACGAACACATCGTGCGGAAGCACCTTAC
Source organism: Belonocnema kinseyi (assembly GCF_010883055.1). Taxonomy (NCBI): domain Eukaryota; kingdom Metazoa; phylum Arthropoda; class Insecta; order Hymenoptera; family Cynipidae; genus Belonocnema; species Belonocnema kinseyi. The sequence continues at coordinate 95,107,180 of NC_046662.1, forward strand.
TTTTATTTGTCGCGTGTTCAGAACCGATTTGGAGAGAGTGAACTTATTTCTTCACAGCACACGATAAAAACAGACCGGTTGTAAAGTTTTTATTTTCCGGGGAAATGAAGAGCCATAGGGCGTAAAATATAATGAATTTGCTGTCCCTTAAAAAAAATGTGTACCTACATTGTTAAATCAAAAGGTAATGCAGGCTATCTATCTGAAACTCGGCGAGAATTCGCGGGTGACATACATATGTTCGCTTGATATATTCAGTAAACTTTTCACCACCCCATCTATCTGAACTTTAGGCGTTTATTTTGCCGAATTTTCGATAATAAATCTATCTGATATTAAGGGACGAATCGAGTATCGAAAAGTTATGGCCAAACAACTGGAACGATAGTTGAGAAACTTTAGTTCCCAAGCACTTTGAGGATCAGATTGACGACTTTCCGATAAGTTCAGCAGCTCTTCGGGATGCGATCCGCTTATACCACAATATCACGCTTCAAACATACATACAGCCCTGATCAACAAGAATCACTATAATTTTTTCGAACGATGATTGAATTATTTTAATTAACCTACTTTCACCGCCTTTCATATACACAGCACGAAAGTAGGGGACAATATTTTATAATTGAAACTTCTATTTTACTATTGAATTATTTTAATATTTTTCTTAATTCGGGATTATTAGAATTTTAGAAAAACATTTGGTAAAATGGAACAACTTTTTGTTCAATAAACGGATCAACTATGGCAGATGACTATTATATTATATATGAACAAAAAATGTATGGTAGACTTGATATTTTTCTTTGTATACTAGATTTCGGTTGAAATTTCGGTGAAATTATTGAAATAATTTTGATGAATGAAGAACATTTTTTTCTGGAAGGAAGTTCATAACATTTTCAAAAATAAGTTATTTTTCGCAGGATGCTTAACATGTAATTAGTATAGAAAATTATAATTCAAATGTAGATATTTAGATGATAATACCTAAAACTCTTATTTTGTACCATCTATTATTAGTTTTAAACATATTGGCACCTTACCTTATTTAACCGATAGAACCTATTAGTTTTCTTAAATTAGTAGTGATTCTAAGTGATAAGACCATTTATTATTAAATATTTGGAAGTCAATATGTAATATTTTCCAGTTGTGCATGAATAAGTGAGCTTTCTTTTCTAATTTTTCTACCAGAAACGGTGATCTACTCGAAAATCGGAAAAGCTTATATAATATATACATTGAACACATAAAATTCGTTAATTACAACAATTAATTTAAGCAATTTCCAAATCTAACTTGGAACAAAATTAAATATCAATTGCTCAGAATTATTCAATATTAAATTAGGAGTATAGTCGATGTTTTATAATATTTACGCATTAAGAACTTGAAAATATTAAGCATTTTATATATAAATTTTTAAAACCAAGCTTTAAAAAAATGTTACCGACCAGGAAATTTCCACCTTATGTGATCTCAAAAAACTAGGAATGGGGAGACCAACATTTCAAATATTGGGGGAAAAAGGCACACCTTAGCTATCCTCGACACTGGGTTAGATTAAATTCTCAATAATTTTCTAGATTTTCGGTTATCTTCTGTCACCATTTTTTCCCTGATAGCACGAGATATCGGCGGGATATCCCATTCATCTCCTAGGATATCCTTGGCATATCCCAGGGAGATCTTAGGGATATTGCGAATAATATCGTACAGGACGAAAATCTCGATATCCCTGGAATGACCGAAAGATATCTCAGAATATCCTCCGGACATCCCATTAATGTTCCAATTTTATATAACAAGGACGTCCCCAAGATATCTCAATTCTATCATTTATTGTATTCCTGAAAATTCCGATATATCTCCTGCGAATCATATCTATATTTAATCGAATCAATAAAATAACAAATACCTTAACAATATAACAAACTCTTGCTTTCAGTCAAGTATCGGGGGTTTCCTTCAAATAGCCTTGGATTGATTTCGGGGGGGTCGAAACGTAAACATGTGTGTGTATATATATATATATATATATATATGTGTGTGTGTGTGTGTGTGTGTGTGTGTGTGTGTGTGTGTGTGTGTGTGTGTGTGTGTGTGTGTGTGTGTGTAATGTCGCAACCGCTCTCGTTCTGCTCCCCTGAGAAACTGAGAAAGCCAGCAGTTCCAGGACGGCTGAGAACGCGATGACTGAACGCGAGAGTTTGTTGTTATAGGTATTTTTCCAGAGATTTTATACAAAGTACAGCATTATAAAGTACAATAATAGTGAAGTGTCCTCTAAAGTCACTTTCGGATAAATTCCATCATGGCTATTAGTGTACGAAAATTGTCGCACAATAATTAGTGACACTTTTACAAAAGTTAACAGTTCTTGTATATTCTTGCTAGATTATAATCTATTCTCATTTATATTATACAAAGCAACGCGGCACATATTAGTTTGATGGTTTTTTTTTATCATAAATCCCAATTTTACCGTTGAAAAGTGCGAACTCTAAACTGCATGTTTTTTACAGTAAATATGCTGTTATTGGCTATGAAAATGATTCGCAGTAATAACGTTTTAATAATTATGCTGAGATAGGATTTTGAAAGAAACCTAATATTCAATATTTTTATAAAGTGGTTTTTTGCCAAACGAATGTTTGTGAATCTTTATGTTTTCAGGCATTGTGCATATTTTAATCAATAAGCATTTCTAAAAATATTGTATTCCATTGCCAAATTGTTTATATCCCGCAGAGTACATTGAGTGGATATCGTACGGGGCGGAAATCTCAATAACCTTGGAAAATGCCACGGATATCATTTATTTGGAGGGTTGTCATAGAAAATTTATAATCAAGAACTGTTGTTATTAATAAGACATGTCTAATTACTTATGACATCTTCTTATCACGTGCTATCACTTCTCATTCTGTTAATCACATTTATTTTTGTGGTTTGTGCTTTTATTGGAACTGTGATCCATTTTATTTCTTCTTTTCCCAGAATGGGTCGACTTTTCTCAAATCGTGAAAAAAACTAATCTTTCTTTCATTATCAACGTTGGAAGAGAAAAGGAAAAAGGTCGAAAATGGGTTAATGTTCAGCTTCAATTATCTAGAGATCTTAAAATCAGTTGCTTCGCCAAGAGAAAATGGTCCCTATTTCCTTGTCTCATTTATTTCATTGTCACGGGAGTACATGATTCTATTTTTAAATACCTAATTAAATGAATGTGCACTGCTGATTTTTCAACTTCATACAACGACGATTGATTGTAAAAAAATCCTTTTAATCAAAAGTGTTACATGGATTTTAATTTGCTTTCCATCAAAGCGAGTGAGTAATCATTAAAGATTACTGATAGATTTAACAAACACTAAAACAGTTCTACAAGCAATAAATATATGTGACCAGGATAGTGCAAAAGGGACCTATCGTTGGACAAAAACGATTGTTACTTTTTTGTCATTTCTGATAGAAAAAACTATGTTCTTATACATAGTGTGAAGTATTATATATAATATTCATATGCTTATAAATTTTTTGCATTTAGCAAATGAATATTATATATAAAACTTCACGCTATATATAAACAATATATAATTTTTCCGCCTGAGAGAGTCCCAGTCACATATATAGAACCGCAAGCTGAATTAAAAGTCCAATTAATTATATAAAGCATAATGGTATGAAAACAAAACATGATACTGTTCATATCTCGAAATAAGAGACTGTATCACTGTCAAATTTTATAATTAATCATAAAAAGTATCAAAGTTATACTTTTTCCAACGTAATTATTTTTGTAGGGAACTATTTTTTTATTATAAAAACACTATCATATTAATTAACGGTTTAACATCAGATCGGTTATTGTTGCATTAAAGTTTTAAAGAATTCAACGTATATTTGTTAAATTCTTTAGACAAATTTTTTGTACAAATCTCCAAATAGTACAAAAATGATGGTAAAGGTATTTTTAAAATAAATGTCCGAAATGATTTTGAATTCTTAGAATATTCTATAGAATGTTCACTAAAAGAAATAATTCGACGATACACGCATAATTATGGTTATTCCAACCATAACGTATTGCTCCCTCAGATACAGCGATACGGCTTTCATATTTTAGCCATACTATAATTGCTGAAGAAATATTACTGCTTCAGTCATATGTTCTAATAGATATTTCTAAATATAACATGGCTGTAGTAGAACGAATTTGTACGGCTGCATGAGATAGAATTTGGTTGGGGTGAATCAACCATACGCACGTCTCTCAGCTGAACCTCCCATTGAGGAGATCTGAGCATACCGTTCGGATAGTCTAATGCTATGCATGCCTGATATAAAATGCTAATGAGGATGCATCCTCCATACTGCAGTGGAGTTAAAATTAATTTAAAAATTCGATTTTTTTGTACTTTCGTTACTATTAATAATATAAAATTATAATTTCCTTGAAAAGTATTTTTGGAAGATACACGGAGAAAAAATATCCATTAAATTTATAGAACTAATCCTATAGTAAAGGATACGATGAATAGTTCAATAAAAGCTACAATCGCCTTTGTTTTACATTGCGTTAAACTATTCAACGAAATGTGTTACAAAGTTCTGTCAAATTTATAGACCGGGGTGACGTAATCTCTGTTGAAAGGCAGGGTATACGAAGAACGTAAAAGAGTTCTATAAAATATAAAATTCTAGCTAAAATACCATCTATGTCGACTAAGTCTCGAAACCAATTTTTCGACGAAAAAAATGAATCTTTTATAATATTATATTATTACTTTATACTTTAATATTTGTTCACATGTTCAAGTATACAGGTATTTGCTATTACACAATCAATACACTATTTATAATCGCACGCTATGCAAATTTCTATTTCCCGCGGGTTCAAACCCTATATGCTTCACATTCTTAACACCTAAAGCCTCACGGCTAACCTAGCTTCAAGTATAAAAAAATCTGAAATATAACCTGCAACTTTGTAGGGCCGTCTGCAAATGTTTGTAACCCATTCTGTACAAAATGTTGCTAAACTTATAATAATATACGTTCTAAGATTTTATATTTTAAAAATATTATAAATTATTGTTGACTATTTTATTTGATTAAACAAGATTTAAACTAAATTCTAAAACATTTCAAGATTTTTTCAAAGATATTAGAGAAATCAATATATATTTAAGAAATTTATTCGATTTCAAAGGATTTCTACCAATTTCCGAAGATTTCAAGAGGTTTGAGAGACCTTAAAGAATTCAAGAACATTATTTATATTTTAAAATTACTTTAAAATCTTAAAACTCATTTAAATACTACTGAAATTTTTTAAAAATTCTTCAAAATGACTTAGAATCTGTTAAATTCATTAAATATATCTTGGACCCTTTTAAATATTTTCAAATCATTTGAAATTTAATTATAAACTTTAAAAAAAATTAATCAAATAACTCCATTAAAATTCCTTGAAATTCCTTAAAAACTGTTTAAATACTTTAAAATATTTTTAAATTACGTAAAGATCCTTAAACATTTTTGAATTTTTAAAAAATTATTCAATATGCTTTGCTACATTTTAAATTCCTTTACCGACTTTTTAAACTATATCAAATTCATTGAAATGCTACGAATCCTTGTAATTTTTGGAATTCTTTAAAATTAATTGAAATATTTTGAAATTCATTAAAATCCTTTTGAACACTCGAAAATATTTTGTAAGTACACAATAATACAAAAACTTCTTTGAAAGTCCTAGACATTTTTGTAAATCATTTTAAATAATTTGGAATCTTCAAAAACTTGTCGAGCGCAAAGGGTAATTGAGGAATATGTCAGAATATTTGTGAAGATTAAGGGATATTTCGGAATATTTTGGAATATCAAAAATATTTAGGATTATAAAGAATACCAAGAATATCCGGGAATATTGAAAGAATGCGTGTATGGGAATATTTAGTAAATGTATCAGGAACGTTGGACTGATTGAACCTTCGTCATATCGAAATAAATTAAACCATTTATAACCATCGGCGATCTTATTAATAGTGGTTACAAGTAAACTGTAATCAACGTCGGTTTTTCGGAGAATAACGTACGAATAATTATCATCGCTGACCGAATTCATTTGAAATCAGTCGTAAAATAACGCAATTATCTAAAAATCCTGACCTATTGTATACACGAAATTCAAATATTATTCTTAAGATACAAAAATTAATATTGAAATTTACGAAGTTCGTTCTTCTTCAGTTTTTATCTTTTTTTCAATGTCTGAAAATTAAAAAATCATTTAACAAGTGAAATTATTCTATAACAAGATATTACAGGGAATACCGAACAAAATTTTACGCCAAAATGATAAAAAGCTTCTACGCAATAAAAAATTACGGTTGGGGTCTTCAACGACCCCATAGAACATCAACATTATACCAAAGTAAATCACTAATCTAAACTTCAATAGAAATTTTATTGAAACAAGAGTGGATCACATTTCACTTTTTCAGATTTCGAGCGATCATAGTATTCTTTCAGCATCAACTTACAAACATTGCCGAAAGACAAGATAACGATTTTAAATTTTTAGTCCACTGCAACTTGAATACGATTTAAAAATTAGAAATAAACTCTAGTTTGAAAGTCCTACAGTTTCGGAAAAGTTTTCTTGATTTTTGAAAGTGCTTCAAAATCAGAGATTAATTAGTTTGATTGTATTATATTAAATATTCTTTAACCTCATTCTTTTCTTCCCATAACTCTCCAATTATTTTGGCCTGAGGTGTACAACTTTTTAATCACCGTGGAAAGGGCCAGGAATTTTGAATTCGAAATTGTGTAGTGGTTGGTACAAGAAATTAATAAAAAAAGCTACACGAAAAATGAATTCTCATATTTTAAATTTAGAATAAAAAAAAAAGAAATTTGAAATTCTAAATTTGATTTAAAAAATGCATACTTTTCAATAAAAAAAAGAATTTTTAAAAATGAATGTCAAAATTTAAAAAAAATCATCTTTTTATTAAAAATTTTTTCTTCTGCATAACAAAAATACGCTTCAGCTAATTTTTTCTAAAACACAAGATATTTTGTCACTCAAAGATTCCGCTAATTGAAGTGTAGAATATGCCTGATTATAAATGCATTCGATCAGGGAAATAAATTATATTTAAAGATAACTGAGGGAAAATCCCTTGAGGCCTAAAAAAAGTTAATATTTATATTGACTAAAATTAATTCAAATCGAAAGGTACAGACATATTCTTACAGTTGGTAAAGTTTCAGAAGGTTTAAGAGGAAGTGTCTCATTGTCTTTATCAACAAGGTTGGATTTTCATTTTTACCACTTATTTTAAAAAATAGCTATAGGTCCAGCCTCATTCAAGAATAAATCTTGTACAAATTTTGAAGTTAGTTATTCAAAAGCACTTCACTAACCTCATTCGCTATAAAATAATACGACAATAATAATCTAAAGAGTTTGTTTACACGTTTAAATGCTTCGAACTTACTATAAACATCAGGTTATGTTCTATAATTGCATTCAATCAAATATATTTTTGACAAATAATATGCCGAGTCGACGCGCACCTCACCGGCTCATCAAATTCGCAGAACATGCACAGTACAATACATCGATTGGTATGGCTGAATCAAGCAAATAGCCGCATGCCCAATGTAACGCTTAAACGCAGCAATCTTTCAAATAGATAGTTGATAAAAGTATACGGTCAATATAGCTATGATACGGAGGCATAAAATTCTTGTACCTACACTATAATATTTTGATATTTTAATCATATATCTAATACTAAATTTTTCCCAACTATCGTTTCAGTGAAACAAACTTGCCGTGTCATATTTGGCTTGGTGATGTTTTTATACGTAAGTAATCGTTGTCAAATTCGTATGGCTGGGACAGGACAATTTTCTTTCTAATTCAGTAAGAAATTATGAAGCAAACTCGGATTGCCATTAGCCTCAAACTATTTCTTTCAATGTTGTAGAATGATCTGTATAATGTTATGTACTCTTTTCTGGACTATTCTTAAATTTTCTGAAAGTGTGTTAACGATGTTCTGAAATGTTATGGAATGGTGTGCAATATCTGGAGTTGAAATCGTCTTGTAGAATAATATGGGATATTCGGGAATTTTCCGTTATGGTTACAAATTTTTCTTGAAATTTTGTTTGTTTATTCGTAGCACCAATAGTAAGAATAAAATAAAGATATTTATACCACTAGTGACACGAATTGGAGCCTCTTTTTCAGCTCGCCGAATTCCTGTCAATAATGGTATGAGTAGCCACATTTTTCGTGGTAGGAATATCCGCGTCCTTGAGATGTGTGTAGAATATTTTTAAAATTTCTAATTGGCTAAACTGGCCGTTCTCATAAAAAAGATGGTCATCTTACTTTACTAGAGCCATGTGTCTTTATGTAAGCAATTTCAAAATAACGGTGATTGTGGACTTTTCCATCTCCAAAATCAATTTACAGGAGGCTGGTGCTCTCCTTAATATATGTGATCGGGAATGTGTTCTTCCCTGAAGTGTATTTGTAAAATGAAAAATTGAGTTAAAAATATACAATTTGTTTCCTATAAAAGAGTATGCGCTTTGTTTCTGGCTTCTTTTTAAAACTTCTTTTTAAATACTGGAAGTCTGGTGGGACTGACGTTCTAACTGGACTAAACACCATATGAAGATTTCGTATGCTCGGATTGGATTTATACTTGGGTTTATCAAAGACATTTACTCGGAAAAGTTCCAGGCGAAGAACGGAGACTGGGTGTTCAGAACACTTGAGGATTAAATGATTACAAAAGCAGGGAATTGCTGAATACAATCCGCGTAAGGAAGCTAGATATATAATGGGTATTTAAAACAAAGAATAAGAGATGTGAGATAACAAAAAATAGAAAGGTCGGACTTGCACTATGGTAAAAATTAGTTAGTGAATCACATGGTAGCCAAGAAGTTAGTCTGATTATGCTACAGAAAAACTAAAGTTCGGGGCACCAGATTGAAAACAACACAGAAAAAACAAAAGATAAAATTTGTTACAGGTAAGACCTGTAACGGTTAATAACACAGACCCACAAAAAAAGTTGTCTGCACGAGACAAGTGAATAGGCTACTCTTATGGATTTTGAGTCGCTGCACTCGAATATGGCCTCAGAATTTGTTCTACAAGTCTACGTTTTCCCCTAAATGCAAAAATTAAGAAAAAGCTTATGAATTTCTGGTCGCACAGGCCATACAAAAAATTTGTCTGTACGTGACAAGTGACTAGGCTACCCTTTTGGATTTTGAGCCGCTGAATCCAAATCTGCCCTCAGAATTTATGTTGCAAGTCTCAGTTTCCCTCTAGATTAAGAAAATAAGGAAAACCCTAGGGATAATTTGCTCGTTATATTGATAATACCAGTATACGCGAAAAAAGACACATCGATATTATATTCTTAAGTGCAACGACTTGTACAGACTTAATTTGTGCACATAAATTCTTTAGTCTGCCTTCTATTTCCCCTAGCTTGAGTAATTCTAGGGAAATTGAAGTTCTTTCTCAGATTATATAGATTTACACGGGGGGGTGGGGCTAATATTCTTTACGGATTGGCGTGCAAAATCAGTCTCTTGTCCCGTGCTGATAACTTTTTTTGTGGGTCTGTGTGACCAGAAATTCCCTGGGCTTTTCCTTACATTTTGCATCTAAAGAGAAAATGGAACATGCCTGAAAAATTTGGGGTTCAAATTTAGATTTAGCACGCAAATCTGCAATGGATATGGCATTTTTAACCCGTACAAATTTATATAGTATGAGAAAGACCTTCAATTTCCCTCGAATTACGCAAGCTAGGGGAAACAGAAGGCACACTAGAGAATTTCTTTGTACAAAGTAAGTATCTAAAATTCGCAACACTTAAGAATATAACATCCATGTGTCTATTTTCATGTATACTGGTATTATCAAAATAACATTCAGAATATCTTTAGGATTTTGCCTATTTTCTACATCTAGGTGAAAACTGAGACGTGTACGAGAAATTTTGAGGCTAGATTTGGATTCAGTGGCTCAAAATCCATAAGGTTAGCCTAGTAACTTGTCTCTTGCAGGCTAATTTTCTTATGGGCTGTGTGAGCAAAAAATCCCTAAGATTTTCCTTACGTTTTACATCTCGGGCGAAAATGGTAAATACTCGAAAAATTTAGTGACTAAATTTAGATTGCGAATGCAAAACTGCAGAGGAAATAGCATTTTTATTATTTTTTGCTTTATAAGTCAGTATAACATGCGCAAGACCTTCAATTTCCCTAGATTTATCCTAGCTAGGGGAAACAGTAAGCACACTAGGGAATTTTTGTGTATCACTTTGGTCCTTACGAATCACAACACATGAGAATATGACACCAGTACGTTTATTCTTCCGAATACTGGTATTATCAAAATAATATCCAGAATATCCCTAGGTTTTTCCTTATTTTATGCATCTAGGGGAAAACTGAGACGTGTAGGAGAAATTCTGAGGCCAGATTTGGATTCAGTAACTCAAAATTCATAAGAATAACCTAGTTACTTCTCTCGTGCTGATAAATTTTTTGCATGGCCTGTGTGACTAGAAAATCCCTAGGCTTTTCCCTAGTTTTTGTATCTAGGGAAAAATTGAGACATGTAGGACACATTCTGCGGTCATATTCGGATTCAAGGGCTCAAAATCCTTAAGGGTAGCCTGGTCACTTGTCTCGTGCAGGCAACTTTTTTTTTGTGGGCCTCCCGGTAACAAGCGTTGAATTCAGAAAAATTAAGAATTTGTATTCCTATCAATTCGCGATTTTCCCTCCGTCTAAAAATCCCCCAACGGGAACAGAGAAAGTGCAAATCCTATTCCTCTCAATAGACTTAGTAATATTTAACTAAAGCATGTATTTAAACTATTTTTCATTATTAAATCTTTACATAACTTATAAATTCGAAAAATATTCAAATTTATATTTATATATATATGTAAATAATTTATTTGAAAGTCCAAAAAAATGCAATAAAGAAATCTATGCAAATCTGTGAATTTAAATAATTTTAACTCTAGAGAGGCAGAGTTGAATTGGTGAGAATTAAAATTTCAGAATTTACATTCCGCATGAAGGAATTAAAACAACTTATTACACATATTTTGTGAACTTATTAGAAGGAATTAAATAAAATCCAAATATCACCACTTCTGAGGAATAAAACACATCTCTGTGAGGTGCGTTACCGGTATAATTAGAAGGAATTAAATATATTGAAAACACGTTCTCTTTGGGAGAATAGAAATCTGTGTGGCGGTCGCTATGGAAATAGAAGTGAATAAGTTTAGGAGGTATCTTCTCTTATTGTGGCATTTTAGACAGATAGAAAAATCGCGCATTCAAAATAATAGAATAATCTTCACTTTTGCGCTGAAATCTGAAATAATGTGTAATTAAACATATTTCGGCGAAAGTTTCACCGAGGTTAGGAAAATCTGAACTCGTCGACTGCGTGACGCTGAAGTGAGCAAATTTCGGTAAAACATGTAGAATTAACAACAGAAAGGACAAAAAAATGTGTTCTTACTGATATATGTCCTCCAAAATAAATCACATTATTGTAGACGAATTAGAACTTATTTATTACCATTTAGAAAAAAGTGCAGAAAGCAACTGACAGGTGGGAATTCCCATTTCTCTCCAATTTAATTAAGTTAAATGACGATATATACCGCTGGCGTTATAATTCTCGCTACATCTCGAATAAAAATAGAGCTTATAAGGCGAAAGATTATTCAGGCAAGCTTAAAAATCGAAAATTATCTTCGAAACATGTAAAGTTTATCTGGCAAGGTTAATTTTTCTTGCGGTGAATCTTTCACCCAGAATCGATGTAAATTTTATCTTTAGTTTTTTCGGTGGAATGAGAGAGCAAAATACCGTATCAAAAAGTATGAATGTGTTTCTTCCAAATTGTTATGGATTATAATAAAAGTTGAAATCGTAAGGGTATGGCATACAATTCTTGACACTTGCGATCCTGGTGAAAGAATAATATTCCTCGAAAGTTTGAATGGCTGACTTGGTGTGGAATGTAAATGTACTTACTGGGTACTTGGTCCACAAAAAATGGTAGCGGGGGAAATTGATAAGCTTATGCTTAGAAAATTATCTGTCTATCAAAGAAACTTGTATCAAGTAAAGAATGACTTGGTGCAGAGATGAAAGGCACAGTATTATTGACTTTGTTGTAGAGAATGAGAGACTGAGTAAGAGATATAAGACATTTAATTACCTCGTGATTTTAAGAATGAGTCTAGGTTACGCTTAGATGAGAAAAAGGATTCAAGAAGTGAGAGCAAATGCGAGTTAGAATAGAGAATTTTCAGAAACCAGAAGTAGAAATAGGATATCGTGATAAGCAGAGACTATTCACATCTTCATAGAGAGGACTAGATACGGGAAAACATCTTCAAGAGTGCATCTGAAGTTTGTGGTACTGCAGTTGTAGAAAGCATGATAGTAAAATCACCACAGAAGAAGATAAGAAAATGTAAAATGATTTCGATGGAGATAAATATTTTTTTGTTTTTGAAAAGGTTAATGAAGATTAAGAAAAGAAGTAGCAGTGCAGAGTTAGTCGGAATTAAGAATACTGATCGTAAAATATTGTGGGATTCGGACAAAGTGAATGAGTGTGTGCAAGACTTTTTTTTTAGAAATTGTTTCGAGGTAAAGTTATGGAAGATAATCACTGTGATATAGAAAAGGATGCGTTAGAGAGAATTATTGAAAGTGGTTAAAATTGGAATCATTGCCTTGAAAATTAGGATCCATGCCAGAATTATTATGTGCGGATATGATTTTGAATTTGAGACAATTCATAGAAGAACGTTTTTATTATTGAAATACGTCCATGACTGTCAATTCATACCGGGAGAACTCCATGTAGAAAGATTCGCACCAAAATCCAACTCATGAAAAAAAATGCCTTTGACATAGTGGGTCAAAATCAAGGCTGATAACACCAATGTCATTCATTTTCTCGCGCACTCTTTCGGGCTCTCGAAGTGACCGAACACCAATCTTAAAACATTAAAAATAACTATCCGCTTTGAAATGACTAAGCATTGAATGCACCTCACTAATTTTGCGATTAGAAGGGCAGTCTTACTAAGCTATATAGGGAAGCAGAGACGTTGTAGATGTCAAGCAACTGTGTACATCACGAGTTATGGAATTGCGTGACCATTTCAACAGCAAGTGAGATGTTGTGCTTTACAAAACCATTAATGAAGTGAATCTCGATTGTATATCCTTGAACTTCTCAGTAGAATAAGCTTTGATTAGCAATTCAGGAACTATGAAGGAATTGGAAACGCAATGGAGACAAAAAGTCATCTACGGTGAACATCCCAAAATGTTAGAACATCGTAAGTGGATAGAGGTGCTTCCAATATTTGGCTGAAAAGGGGCGTCCTGTTTCAAGAAACAGATTGATTTGTGAAGTGATTGAGGACAGGGTTTTCAGCATCAAAAACTTTTGCAAGCACAAGTTACATCAAGATTTGATTGACAGGTGCTGACTGGGTGGAAATACCAACGAATCCACTAAGCGCATCATGGATGGTTGTCGTGTTATGGCTAAGAGAGTGTGATTGGACGCAAAAACATAATGATGTAGAGGGCATTATACATCAACAATTTTCCCTACACCCAGGCATCTTAGTAGAATAGATAATTTTCTGTAGGTGCAATCCAGTTCCTGTTTGAGAAAAAAGACTAGATCTTATACTAGGATGTAACTCTCCAGACGAATAGGTGGTTATATCCGAGCCAATCGACGCGACGCAACGTTGTGATGTGTGCGAAAAACAGAAAAAGAGTCTACACAACTGAGATCGATAAGTATAGCAATCTAAAGCATAAAGGATATACAATATGGAAAAATGTGAATCATGCATCTGTTCATCCTACTGTGACTTCGGCTACAGGCGATCTTCACGCAGGACCCGCTGAAAACCTCGAAAACTATAAAAAAAAAACTTCATAGACAATCAGCAAGTAGACGACTGAAACGTTATGAACAAAATCTAAATTTTACTTCAGTGCAATATATTTTCAAAAAGTGGGAACATGGTTTTACAGTTTGACAAATTACCTGCTTTTTGTTAATTTATTGCACTTCTAATGCCTGCTTAGCCGGGTGAAAGTAGTTGATTTCACGAATGCGCGCACTTTCAACCCTGGGTAAAAAAGTAAGTATCTTTTCAGTAAGAAAGTAAAAAATAGTTGACAGAAATTGCAATTACAGGCTTGGTCAACTATGTGAGAAATAAATGGTGATATTAAACCCTCTCTGCGATTTGCAGAAAAACTACATGAGCGTGCATGTGTTCGTACTTATACATGTATATGACCCTTCCTTATACGCATTAAATAGTCAGAATTTTAAGAAAAAATAAATAATGCAGCCAAGATAGAGCAAATACGAAATTACAAATAATTAGCATTCTATTACCCATTTTACGTTTCTTATTCACTTCATTTTGCCTTTATTTGAAGTGGAAAACATAGTACCACATGCAGGCTGGGTCGGCTCCCATGGGAGCGTGTGATCGCGTATATTTTTGTAGTTATCGACTTCCTGTTAGATGGCTCCACTGTAGATGCAAAAGTGGGGGTAATATTTTCTTACAATATGAACACGAACACATAGATACACTTTAATTTGTGACCTCCTTGTAGATGCGCAAGTGTCGCTATAAGAGGTCAAACGCAACCATAAAGTCGACGCAGCCTTACTACACGTGCATCATGCAGTGACAGAAAGTGACAACAATAAAGTACTAAAAAAAATGTGACATGCCCCTGTTTTTTAGAAAAATTTGCGCCATCTGAGATGGGCAAGAAAACTAATGTTGCAGCCGTCACTGTCTCTCTGACCCCGCGCTAGTGACGCCAGTCTAGACTTTCAAAGGCGGTAACTTACGTCAGAAACACCAATAACTTACCGGTAAGTTCGATTTTTTAAGTGCGATTTTTTCTCTCGAGAATTTATGAGAATTTAAGTTTTTCCCCGAAATAAATGTAAAGTTTTGAGCTCAAATAGTTTTGAATGCAACCTGTCATGATTTTCAATAACTTAGGGAATATTTTTCTAATTATTAATTTATTCATTTACTTTATGTTAATTAATATTATATATTTGTTAATAGATTCATCTAAGTAGGCCAGATACTTAACTTTATTTTTTTAAATGCCAGTTAGATTATAGAAATTTCGTACAATTGTGATTGGATTGACGTAAGCTTATTATAACAGATGAATCACAGCAATGAGATAATACAGCTTTCCCATATATCAGCACTATTTGCGGAAATCATGTACACGCCTTTTTTGAGCTGTTGCTAAAGTGCCTTGATGTTTTAATTTAACATAAGATTTTTTCCTTTGAATCGGATGGAGGCGAAAAGAATTTCACGTTGAAAGCAAAATGTCAATTTTTTTAAAGAACAAAAGTAAAATTTCGATGTATTCAAAAAATTGTAATAACTCGGAAAATAATCTAAACTTTTGAAGATCTTGGGCTTATTTTAAACGAAATTTTCTATAGTATTTTTCAAAAAAAATATATATATATATTTTTAGAATTTTCTGAGATTCAGGATTTTATTAGATTTCGTGTTATAATGTGGAAAGTTTGATAAAGTTCTTTTTTCGTTTTTTAAATTTCATTTAAATTTCATTTTTTAAAGCGACAGGTTAAAAAGAATATTATGTAAGAATATTGGTAAGACTTACTAAGATAATTTCTGAGCAACAACAAAGAGTTATAAATCACAACAATGATATTTGAGAACCACTGTGTCTTTCCTGCATAACTATTTACATTCTTGTAAGCATTTTAGCTGCTTAGTTTTGTTCAGTCCAAAAACTAGATAGTTAGGATATTTAGGAATGGCTATCAGACTAAATTAGTTTAATTGCAGTATTGATTCTCCAAGACCAATCAACGAACTGTTGTAGATTATAACCAATAACTCACAGGAATGTGATTTACATATTATTCACTGCTATACGTTAACTATATATCTTCAGCTGGCTACCATAGGTACCTAGTACCTTCTCCAAATCTTTGTTACCGAGAATTTTCAAGCTCTACGCCAGCTGCGTGAAGTAACTTCGTCAGTAAAGTCTGGCTAATTGGGTTCTGGTACCGAGATAAAATTATCTTCTTAGAAGAAATGGAATGTGGAAATTCATTTCCATGCGAGAAATAAATGTGTCAATTTCTTTGAAAATGATAAATAAAAGGTGGAAATACATTATTAATAAATCTATAGATGCAAATAAGGTTATTCCCTCATTTGGTTCTGATAGAGATCCTCTAGCGAGAGTTGAGACACGTTTCCCTTCCCCTTCCAATGATCGCCGCTGTACCGGAACTTTGATGTTTTCATGCGGCGCAAAAACTTTAAACAGTGTTATTTTTTAATAATGCTTTTTTTATTAAAGTTTTGATGTATTATGTGTTTCAAAATAGATATTATTATTCCCTTACTTTAATAACTAACCTCCCTAATAATTTATAACGTTCATGAGATGAGTTTTGTTTCTATTCTATATTAAATTCACTTGCAAATAAAATTGTGAGTTGAAAATGTCGCCAACACAAGCCAATCAAAATTCATTAATGGTCAACTAATTCCTACACAGCGAAACCAATCAGACTTGGAGTACCCCGTGTCTCAACTGCCCCTTGAGGATCTCTGAAGTGATTTGGAAGAACACCGTTAACTGCATTTTGGATAAGTCCCTTGAGCCGCCTACTGTTAATTGCTTTCAGGTGACTCTGATCACGGCATATCTCTAGGTTCTGATGGTAAAAAGCGTAGACGTTTATTTTTTATGGTGTCCAGACAAAGTAACAAATAAACGACTACGGCTTTTTAATGTAAGATCCAAATGATGGAATAGCCTTATTTGCAACCAACGAAATGTTGAAATATATTAGTAATGAATTTGGAAATTTCATCAAGAGAAAATACTAAAAATTATCTTTTGCTTAGCTTACTTATTTGTTATGTACGGGCTTCAGCGCAAATTTCTGCAATTCATAATAATTACAACGCTTTTTTATTTTTCAAAGCTGCTCTCAAACATAGAAAGTTGTATTAGAATAGAATATAATTAAAATTGAGATTCAAATTGAAATTTAAATATTAAAACCCTTTGATATGATATACTTTGTAATTAATTTTCCTCAGACCACTAGATCAATGACCTTAATTAAAGAATATTACTTCCAAGAGATTATTAACAGAAAAGTGTTGATGGCCTGATACTGCAAAGCGATACTAACTTCATTAAGTTGTCAGCCAGGTTCTTCGTCACAGTTATATGTATATCAGAAAAGCAGAATCGATACAGCTTGCAGTTAGGCAGCATAAACTGTGCCGTAGGACAACCGGAACTATATCGATCGACTAATCAAGAGCTTTGGTCTACGGACTCATTTGGAGTTTCAGTTGCGATACATTACTTCTCCTTATCAAAGCCATAAAAGCTTTTTATATGCATTTTTAAAGGGTATAAAACAAGATGGAAAAGACAATAGATGGTAGATAGAATTCTTCTGGCAAGGTTGTCATATCGAATTACAAGATTGTAGATATATTATGGGAAAAAACCTTATGGACTTTGGAACGAAAACTCTCGAGGGACAAATAGACTCGAGAAAACAATACCAAGTAGAACCTATAAAGAGCATGTATAGAAACTGAAGGTAAGATTATATCCAAGATGAAGCAGTTTACATTTCAGATTTTTTATATTATTTTTGCTTTAAATTTATTTTTACCAAGAATCTTTGTTGATCTATAAAAATAAAAATATAAATATGCCTTCTACCTAATTGTGACCGTGTGAGAATAAAATGATTAAATAACGTTGTATCAATAATAAATTTAAGAGAAAGGAGTGTGAAAAGTTGACAAAAGCTTAAAATATTACTAAAACCAAAGGTAATCAGCAGCATAAACAAGCAATTATCAGGCAATTAAGAGAACCTCTAACTTTGACACCTTGATTTGTGTAAGACTTTTGACGGTTCAGATTTAAATCAACCCTGATTTTGATTGAAATACGAAACAATGTCAAGCGAAGAAAAAACTATCTAGGCCATAGCTTATAAAAAAAGAGTTTCTCTATACGGAAAGTCAGTTAATTAAGTTTTACTGCTGAAGTAATGAGAGAAGGGAGAAATTTTGTTCATTTTTTTGTTTTTCAAGTAAAGATGAAAGTTATCTGAAAAGCTTCGAGAACCCGTGAGCTTCCCAGCTCTTGGTAAAGTTCAAACCTGACCCAATTTCGACTCTATGAAAAAAAAAACGATCTCAGCTCGAACCGGTTTCATTAGCACACGTCTAATTACAGTGTTTTAATACAATACTTTAAGTAAAATTCTGTTTTGCCGAAAACGGCGATAATTAGCCAAATAAAAAGAGACATAAATTGTATAGGAAGTCATTTTTTTCAATAGAATATTCTGCGTTAAAAAAATTTTGTACGTTTCATGGCATTGAAAAGCAACGTCACATATAGTGTTTTATTTTTTTAGCGGTTACGGATATTAATACAATAAAAACACTTTCTATTATTTTTTATGAAATAAAATTAGTCTCTTTTATTTTTTCACCAAGTTTTACTATTGTTGTTGAGCATTCATCTTTTCATTCATCATTTCATTCTCCTTACCAAATCATTTGCGAACAACCTCTTTCTCAACCCCCACACCTACCTGATCACCACATTTACCCTTCGCACTCTCTTTTGTATGAACATTCTACTCTCCGATTCCTCCGAAACAGGAAGCCCAGGAACACAAACTCTTTCACATCCTGTACCGCTTGTTCCTTTCACTCCCCTCCCTTATCTCACCCACCTCCTTTCCAGAACACCATAGCCCTCGACTTGTCCGCATTGAACTCTAACCTATTTTTGTCCAAGTATCTTCTCAACCTTTTCATCATCTCCCTTAAAGCCTCTTCACTCTTTGCTAGCAGCACTATGTCATCTGCATATGCGAGTGACCATATCCTGACTCCTCCGACCACTCCGGCCGCTAGCTTACTTTCCATATCCACCTATCCATTCAGAAACCCTCAGAGATTCCCTCCTCTCCTCTCACCCTATCTTTTGTATTTAGTTTAGCTGAAGTTTAGCTAGTCGACAGGCCCCAATTTTAATCCAATATTAATGTTTTCTTTTTTAAATAGAAGCTAATGAAATTCTCCGTAGGTCAGTCGAGGCCGATTTTTCAAAATAATTTTTCAACATTTTTTATATAAGAAACAAAACATATTTTTAAAATTTCCAAAAAACTTTTATTTATATAAATTTTATTGACGCTACTAGAATCCAAATCAATGAAACAACTCTTTAGAAATAGCCTCTACCGGTATTAGGTGATTAGACAATAATTTTATATTATTATGAACAATTTAGTTAAATAATAGGTTTTGTGCAGAATTAGCTTCTTTCGGTTTCTTGAAACTGGTATTTTTTGCAGCAAATGTGTGCAAAATGAAGTTTAATTATAGACTAAACAAAAGTATTACCTAGTCATTTTTTAAACAATTGTTATAAGCAAATTAACATTTCAGCTATTATTTAATAAATGTAATGCGTTTAAAGTGCAGGTGTGATTTCAAATATCTTGTCAATGGTATTTTGCAGTATGAACTTGATATTTAACAACAGCTTAAAATTATTTAAACAATTTAAATTTAAAAAGGCATAACTTTGTCAGTTTTAATTTCAGTGATTTCGTTTTTGGCCTAAAATAAACTAATATAATTGTGTTTTTGCCCCTAATACTGTGGAAAATCTTCATTGCACATCCCTTTTATTA
The DNA here is from genome assembly GCF_010883055.1 of Belonocnema kinseyi. NCBI lineage: Eukaryota > Metazoa > Arthropoda > Insecta > Hymenoptera > Cynipidae > Belonocnema > Belonocnema kinseyi. The sequence goes on from NC_046662.1 coordinate 95,127,113, forward strand.
TTTAAGAAATTTTAATTAGCAAATATATAACTTTTTCAGTTTTCACTACCAAGATTTGTTTTGTTTTGTAAAACCAAATGACATCCTTTGTCCTTTAACTTAATATTGTGGCAAATCTCCATTATACAACAATTGTTTATCATTTAAATAATTTTAATTAACAAATAAATAACTCCAATATTGTATGGAATGTGCTTTCCTGTAATAATTTAATAACAGATGTCGACGCTGTATATTTAGCTAAGCTCTCGATTGTTTTCTGCGATCCTTATTTGTTTCCTGTGATCCTTTACTTGTTCTTCAAATTCCTTTTAGTGGCATAATCCTGCTGATTAACATTGTTTACGATACATGCTTACACTGTAAAAATGCGTTTTAAAATTGCACATCAAAGCGTAAATTTATACATATAAAATGTCACTTTAGACGCATTAAAACTACAGGTTAGAAACCAAATTTCCACGTGTTCTCTAGAATGACGTCTCAGACAGGCTTAATTCTATGACTTTGTATGAATTCATACGGCCTGTTAAAAATCACTACGTTCAGAGTGTGTAAAAAAGGACTCACGCTCTACCATACGTTGTAAAATTTCCTATCCTGGTAAAATTACTGCCTGCGCATAAATTTTGATTTTCTAACGAAAATATCTCCACTTTATAGTAATTTTAGATTCGTTTGTATAATATTCCACATTTGTGTAATTTTGGCGATAAAGCATTCTTTTTCGCTCCTTTGTTCACAAGTCATAAGCAGAGCGTGCATTTTAGTTTGCAAATTTTATTGCTTACTTTCATCAAAAGAATAAATACAAGTGACTGATTTAAACTTGTAATACGATATAAATTTGATGCGATATACTCTTGACTAATTATAAATATATTTTTAATATGATCTTAATGATTTAAGTATTTAAGGTTAGGTTGATAATTTGTAGAAATTTTCGACTTTCCGCTGTTCATTTCTACGTCACATATTAAATTTTAGTCCAGTTGAGAATTTTACAGTTTTGTGCAATTTTCAACATTTCTATACTAGTTTCACGCCGCTGCGCGTGAGTCCACTTTTTACATAAGTCTAGCGTACTAAAATTCCACAACATTTTTTTACAGTGTAGTTAAGCTCTCGTTTATTCTCTGCATTTTTCAATTTAAATTATTTACATAATAAAAAATAGTTGCATAATGGAGATTTACCACAGTATTAGGAAAGAAGAAAAATTATTAAATAATAGCCAAATGTGAATTTGTTAAACAAATTTGTTTAAAAAATCACTGGATATTATTTTCTGTTGTTTAATTTCTAATTAAACTCCATTTTACACATACTTCCTGCAAAAAATACCACTTTCAAGCAACAAAAAGGAGCAAATTTTTCACAAAACACATTTTTAACTAAATTGTTCATAATGATTTAAAAATATTTTCTAATCAACTAATACCGCCATAGGTTATTTCTGAAGAGTTGTTTCAATAATTCTGATTATTATTAGACTGTCAATAATTTTTTTTGACAAAATGGTGGTTCTTAGCTGTAAAAAAACACATTAAAATTGGATGAAAATTGTGACCTGTAAATTGACTTATCCAGACACAATTTTTGGCCCACTGTGCCACGTAGATGATTTTTTGTTTCAAAAATTCCTACTTGCTGCTTTTTTATATCAGATTTAAAAATCTGCTTTAGACTAAGGCTTTTTATTTTCAAACAGAGATTTAAACACACTGCGTTTATCTGACAAATTTTCTTCAGTACATTCCCACTGTTCAAAATGATCCTCTTAGGAAGAAATTTTTTTCTAATTAGCTCCAAAATTAATTGTATTAATACCATTCCTTCGAAAATGTTTAGTAACAATTTTTGGTCAATATCAAATTTCAAGTAAATTTCGATATTTAAGTAACATTTTGCAACATTTGAAAAAAATCTCTTTCCAAAAGGAAAACCTTACTTGATCCAAAGAAACACTTCGAGGATAAATGGAATTCTCACAGCGCAAGCTTCAATTTCACAAGAAAGTTTCAATGAGTGAGAGAGAATTTGGTAAATAGTTCTAAGTGTTCATCAAACTACAAGCACTACTTCAACTACTCACGCCCTTGTCGATTATATACTGCAAAATTCAAGTAATTAGGCGCGATTGACTTTAGAATAAAAGAATTAGACACGCAAATTCTAAATTTCTAAAATTCTAAAAAAGTTGCCGACGAATTTATATACTAGAAAATTTTCTTTAAAAATTATATAAATTTAATTGTTTTCTATCTGCTTTGAAGTTCTGATTATAAATTTATTTTCAGTCATGACTTTGTTATTTATTTGAGACCAAATTAAGTGTTTCGTCTCTTAAAAGAAGATTTATATTTTGTTTAAAAATGTATTTGAAATATTCGTTTTGAAGCAGCCTTCTGAAGGATGATAATCCCAGGTGCGAGTTTTCCGTTGGGCAATGGTCGGGCCAACTTTCTCGGAGTTGGGCTAACTTTGCCAACCAGGCATTGACCAACATACCGAAATGATAACTATGGCCCAACTCTGTTTGCCGACTATTGGCTACCATGGTTGGCCCAACCTTGACTACTAGAAGTCGACGCAAAAGCGAAATTATAACTTGGCCCGACCATATTAGCCGACTATTGAAACAATATCCATTACAAAAATCGGACCAACTATGACAATTACACGGAAAAAAATATCCATTAAATTTTATAGAACTAATCTTATAGTAGAGAATATGATGGGTAGTTTAATAAATATAATACAATCACTACACTGTTTATAATCGCACGCTATGAAAATTTTTATTCGCCTTGCGGTTCGAACCCTATAAGTTTCGCATTCCTAATTCCTAATGCCTAAAGCCTCTCGGCTAACCTAGCTGGAAGTATTACAAAAAAAATTTGAAATATAACCGACAGCTGTGCATGGCCGCCTGCAAATTTCTGTGAACCATTCTATAAAAAATATTGCTACGCTCATAATAATATATGTAATAAGATTTCAGATTTTCAAAATATTGCAAATTATTATTGAATATTTTATGTGATTAAACAAAATTTAAACTAAATTAAAAAATATTTTAAGATATTATAAAAGAT
>NC_046662.1:95130310-95134654 GCF_010883055.1 Belonocnema kinseyi
ATTCAGAAATTCATTAGAATTCAAAGGATTTCTACAAATTTTTGAAGATTTCAAGATATTTAACAGACTTTAAAGAATTCAAGAACAGTATTTATATTTTAAAATTACTTTAAAATCTTGAAAGTCATTTATATTCTACCGAAATTCCTAAAAAAATCTTCAAAATTAATTAAAATCTCTTAAATTCAATAAAAATATCTTGAACTCTTTTAAATATCCATTGAAGTGGCACAAAATCCCTTAAAATCACTCAAAATCTCTGGCTCATAAAAAATATTTTAAAGTCTCTAAAGTCTCTTGAAGATTCTTTTGCTATTTTTAATTCTTCTCAAATATTTTAAACTTCTTTAAAATTACTTGAAATATTTCGAAAATCATTTATAAATTTCTTTCTTTTTTCATTAAAAAGAATTTTTAAATCCCTTTATGCTGATCTCTGGGCCGACTTTGGCCCAGAGTTGGGCCGGTAGTCAGAGTTACTCGTTAACAAAAGATGTCTCATAGTTGTCCCGATGGTTGGTCTATGTTTAAACCATTGTTGGGCCAATAATCGGCCCAACTTCTTCAGAACTTTCTAAATCCCTTCATGCTAATCTCTGGGCCGACTTTGGCCCAGAGTTGGGCCGGTAGTCGGCGTTACTCGTTAACAAATGATGTCTTATAGTTGCCCCGATGGTTGGCCCATGTTTGAACCATTGTTGGGCCAATAGTCAGCATAACTTCTTCAGAACTTTCTAAATCACTTCATGCCGATCTCTGGGCCTACTTTGACCCAAATTTAGGCCGCTAGTCGGCGTTATTCGTTAACGAAAGATGTCCCATAGTTGCCCCGATGGTTGATCCATGTTTTGGCCATTGTTAGGCCAATAGTCGACCTAATTTCTTCAGAACTTTAAATTCCTTTATGCCGATCTCCGGGCCGACTTTGGACCAGAGTTGGGCCGGTAGTCGCAGTGTTGCCTTCTTGAGTACAATTGTACTTTTTGCGTACTATTTCCGGCTGATGAGTACGTGAATACGTCTCTCGAATTTTCAGTACACTCGACATTGTATTTTTTTTAGTACATTTGAGTACAAAATTGTTAATCAAAATTTATTTTAGCTTTTTTCTTCGCTACGAATCACAACAGCAAATCCCCATTTATCATTCGTTCGTTGGCTCACGTGTTCATTCATTAGAGAAATGGAGCCAATGACAGCCAATGAAAGAACATGTTTGAGAAGATCGAAATGTAGGGCTGTTCTGTAATTGGCTGTTCATTTTACGTTTTGCTTGCATAGAATTTCACCCTAGACTTCAAAGCAGTTATCCCAACTTTGACATGTTGAACTACTGCGCTTGACTGGCGCAGCGGCCCTCATTAGTCGCTATTGGCGCGCCCAATAACAATTTAAAATTATATTTATACAGACCGTCATTTTAACCCCTCATTTATATGCATTATTTTTTTCCATTATGAATAATTAATTAACATTTTGTATTTGGAAAATATTTTTCATTTTTAAAAGATTTTTTTTATAAAAAAAAGTTCACAAATTTTAAAAAACTTTATCATTTTTTGAAAGAAGAACTTTAACAAGTGATATTTGACATTACTCAAGATTTTTAATAAATATCAACTTTTGAATTTCGCGCTAAAATCTTGTCAGTTCAAGTCTATTCCGAGGCCAACAGTCAGTCCCACGTTGTCTGCCAACATTGGCTGTTTAGGTTGGGCCGACAAAAGCATCTTATAAATATAACAGGTGGCCCAAAATTGGCTGCCGATCTACAGCGAGCCAAAGTCGGTCCGACTTTGGGCCAACGCACCTGCTCTGGGTGCCGACCTGGGATCTAGACAATCTTAACGCGTTTCAAATTATTTCAAACAATATGAAGTCTTAAAAGAGGAGTCACCAAATTGTGCAGCACCTTTCACAAAATTATATAGTTACAACTTTTACTAAGTTTTTGTCATTTCTAACAGAAACTTTACTGCTATTCTCTGAAATATTTTGCACGATTATATTTTGAGATATTAAGTGAAAACGGTTTATATAATTTTGTACATTTTAAAATAAATTTTTAGATCTAGTTTTTGGATTAAGAATTCGATTAATCTTTTCAGTTTTCAAAAGAATCATAAAAACTGCACAGAGTAATATACGGTAATTGTTTAAGACACAATGATTGCATATTTTTAATAAATCTTAAATAATTATTTCTGAATCTTCCTTACCGTTATTAAGTTTGTTAAAAAATAAATATTGGAATAAGAAAAATGTATTATTGTATGTTATTTGGGGTAAAGGGAGGGAGGAGGGATTCACACTGTGGTTGAAATTTTTCCAAGTAATGTGATTAATTTCAACGTTTTCATCATTTATGATATGCAGTAAAAAAGATTCATGTGTATCTGATCAATTCAGTTTATGTCAATTCTCAAGGTTTCGGATCTAGAAAAAAAGAGTTTTACGAACATGCATGTTCGCCTGTCGATCTTTGTTATCTGAAGAAACAATAACTTCCAAAGGAATTTTCTAATTATAATTTCCTTGATCTGAAATCGGCAAAATAAGCAAAATAAGTATTGTGGGTTTTGAACTTATAACGTCGTCCACGTGCGTGCATACGCGGTACAATCAAGCGCCATTTTTTCCCACTCCTTGGGCAGATAAATTCGCGCTTGTATTTATTGCATATTTCAGATAAACTATCGTATGTATATCTACAGTAAAGTATTTATATAGTATTAGGATCCTGTTTTGTGGTGTAGAAATACAGTTCGAGTTCATTATTCAACCTTCCATCGCCAATATTCATGACTGCAAATCAATATTAGCGCAAAACAACGAATAAATATTAAAATAATTATCAAGAATCAAATCTTTATTTTATTTCGTAATATCTTAAGAAGCAACTGGGCCCTCTCGGACGCTTGTACGAATATAATATAACATACTTTAATCAAATGCGAAGCACGAGATATGTGATCAAAATCTTTTCGTTAAAGCCAAAGGATATTTAACAAAAGGGAATCCATAAGTACCAAATTACATTTTTCAATGATTTTACTTTTGCTATAGGAAGGTACAAATCTGTGGAAATACATATAGTAAGTCTTGGGCTTCTTGATACACCTTAGTTTCATATACTTGAAAGGGTTATAGTTTGCGCGGTAACTTTCCACGAAACCTGGTGTACATACCCGTGCAGAAATCTCGGTCTGGCCCCGATCGGGGCCAGACCAGTCCAGGTCGGGTCCCAATCGGGAGTCCTGGTCGGGGCCAGGCCGCGCATGAAACACCCGCCCAGGTCGGGGCCAGGTCGGGACACCCGATTGGGAAACCCGCTCGGTGCCCGATCGGTACACGATGAGTCTCATTATAATCCATTCATGAATTTCACAAATGGAGTTTTAATATAAGTAAACACGAAACTATCGAATAGTCCTCTCCTTTCGAAGGCCACCTTAATATTTTAAATTTAAAAATTAAGTTATTTTAAGTTAAAATTAACGTACTACAGGCACGAAAAGAAAAGGTTTCAGAATACAAAATTGAATTATGCTTTTGAAAATAGTAAAATTATTGTGGATGGTATCAGTTTCGAGGAAAGGGTTTGTTTTGTATGAAAAAATTAATGATAACCAGAAATATTTTAAGCAACAATTTTAATATCTTGAAAAAATGTTGCCTATGAAACTTTTTAACAAACTAGAAAAAGTTTTTCGCAAAAAGATTCCCTACAACTTTACATTTTCGAATGCTTCCAAAGAAAATCATCGAGAAATAAGCTATGATTTACGATCTATTAACATTTTACTGCAAATAAATTCAATTTTCTGTCAATTGCATCACTTCTTGAAAAATTCAAGAAGGTGGTTGTAGATAATTTTTTTGCCAAAAAATTGTGCTATCATTTATTAGATCGTTTTATTTCTTAAATCATTTAAGAAGAAATATAGACCAAACAACTTTTATACAAAAATGAAAATTTTTGAATTTAATATTTCTGGTTGTTTTAAATATTATTTACAGAATATGAATTTAATTAATTTTTATTAATATTAATTCACTTCGACCTAACGGACATTTTTATAAGTTGAAATCGCATTGTTTATAATAAAAAAGAAAAAAAATTCGTTTATCATTTTAAACTTCGCGCTAAACCAATTAGATGCCAAATGCGACGCATGCGCAGTTGAGTAACTAGTCCTTGCTGGAATGTTATGAAAATTTGTCCTTAATGTATTTCTTTACTAAATTTATTATTAATACAGAATCAAAGTATCAATAACATAATCGATTGTATCACATATTTTACTATTATAATTTAAAAATATTACAATTTTGTGCATACTG
>NC_046662.1:95134754-95136019 GCF_010883055.1 Belonocnema kinseyi
AACATTGCTAGAATATTTTAAACGAGTATTATGTATACAAATTTCACTGCACTACCAGAAAAAAAACAAGCAGCACTAGTTCTTCGAGCGCATGGAGATGGCATTTCAGTAGGAAATCGGTCTGGCCCGGTCAGGCCCAGGTATGGGCCACACGGTTCTACCGATCAGGGCCAGATCGGGAAATCCGATCGGGGCCAGATCGGTATTACGTTTGAAATCGGGCGATTTCTGCATGGGTATGTGAAATTATTTAGAAAATGAAATGTTTGACAGTCACTTTATTATATTATATCACCCTCTGTGGAGTTTGTATGATTCTTCTAAAAAGTGAAGCATTTATTGAATTTTTTCCTATGTACAATAACACAAAATGCGGGTGTATACAAAAATTAAAACGAATACTACATAAATTGTCGAGCAGTACAATGCCACAATTTGGGCATGAAAGAGACGCTTTTGGTTGGTGTGCAGGGGCACCTACCCCCCGTGCAGAAATCGCCCGATTTCAAACTTAATACCGATCTGGCCCCGATCGGATTTCCCGATCTGGCCCTGATCGGTAGAAACGTGTGGCCCATACCTGGGCCCGACCGGGCCAGACCGATTTGCTACTGAAACGCCATCTCCATGCGCTCAAAGAACTAGTGCTGCTTGTTTTTTTCTGGTAGTGCAGTGAAATTTGTATACATAATACTCGTCTAAAATATTCTAGCAATGTTTATAAATGCATAAGGCGAGTAAGCCACGTGTTCAGAGGCACCTAACACCAGTCAGTAGACCTCAAAACCTGTGCGAGAAAGATGAGGGTAAGTAATTACACTCTGCGGGCTCAGTGAAACCTAACCTCAAATAAATTAATAATTAATTAAATTTTTTGACGTAAAATTAGTATATTTACCGTCAAATGAGTCAAATATTATTATATGATGAAATTCATTAAGTTCTTTTGTTTTAAATTATTATTAAAGAACTCAAGGTTTTTCGATTTAATGTAGAGTTAGAATCATCAAATCTATTGACAAGAAATAAATCGCAGTATGCACAAAATTGTGATGTTTTTAAATTATAATAGTAAAATATGTGATACAATCGATTATGTTATTGATACTTTGATTCTGTATTAATAATAAATTTAATACAGAAATACATTAAGGGCATGCGACAAAGTGGGATTCCTACATTACCAACCTCTTTTTTCCATTGAACAAAATTTTTTTGTGAACCATAGAACTTTTTTGGTAAATGAAATATCGAACTCAAAATTT
>NC_046662.1:95136119-95138186 GCF_010883055.1 Belonocnema kinseyi
AGGGAGCTCTTCTTAATATTTTGACACCAAAATCATGTCGATACACCTTACCGACTGCGAGTAAAGCCACCCACGCTTTAACTTGACAGACTGTAAATGCATAAGGCGAGTAAGCCACGTGTTCAGAGGCACCAAACAGCAGTCAGTAGACCTCGAAACCTGTGCGAGGAAGATGAGAGTAATCAATGACACTGTGCGGGCTCATTGAAACCTAACCTCAAATAAATTAATAATTAATTAAATTTTTTGACGTAAAATTAGTATATTTACCGTCAAATGAGTCAAATATTATTATATGATGAAATCGATTAAGTTCTTTTGTTTTCAATTATTATTAAAGAACTCAAGGTTTTTCGATTTAATGTAGAGTTAGAATCATCAAATCTATTGACAAGAAATGAATTGCAGTATGCACAAAATTGTAATGTTTTTAAATTATAAGAGTAAAATATGTGATACAATCGATTATGTTATTGATACTTTGATTCTGTATTAATAATAAATTTAATACAGAAATACATTAAGGACAAATTTTCATAACGTTCCAGCAAGAACTAGTTACTCAGCTGCGCATGCGTCGCATTCGGCATCTAATTGGTTTCGCGCGAAGTTTAAAATGATAAACGAAGTTTTTTTTATTATAAACAATGCAATTTCAGCTTATAAAAATGACCATTAGGTCGAAATGGATTAATGATAATAAAAATTAATTAAATGCATATTCTGTAAATAATATTTAAAACAACCAGAAGTATTTAATTCAAAAATGTTTATTTTTGTTTAAAAGTTGTTGGTCTATATTTCTTCTTAATCGATTAAAAAAAAATAAAACGATCTAATAAATGATGGCGCAATTTTTTGGCAAAAAAATTATCAACAACCACCTTCTTGAATTTTTCAAGAAGTAATGCAATTGACAGAAAATTGAATTATTTGCAATAAAATGTTAATAGATCGTAATCTAAAGCTTATTTCCCGATGATTTTCTTTGGAAGCATTCGAAAATGTCAAGTTGTAGGGAATCTTTTTGCGAAAAAACTTTTTCTAATTTGTTAAAAAGTTTTATAGGCAAAATTTTTTCAAGAAATTAAAATTGTTGCTTAAAATATTTCTGGTTATCATCCATTTTTTCATACAAAACAAGCCCTTTCCTCGAAACTGATACCATCCACAATAATTTTACGATTTTCAAAAGTATAATTCAATTTTGTATTCTGAAACCTTTTCTTTTCGTGCCTGTAGTACGTTAATTTTAACTTAAAATAACTTAATTGGAAATTCAAAATATTAAGGTGGCCTTCGAAAGGAGAGGACTATTCGATAGTTTCGTGTTTACTTATATTAAAAGTCCATTTGTGAAATTCATGAATGGATTATAATTATAACAGGCACGAAAAGAAAAGGTTTCAGAATACAAAATTGAATTATGCTTTTGAAAATCGTAAAATTATTGTGGATCGTATCAGTTTCGAGGAAAGGGTTTGTTTTGTATGAAAAAAATTGATGACAACCAGAAATATTTGAAGCAACAATTTTAATTTCTTGAAAAAATGTTGCCTATGAAACTTTTTAACAAATTAGAAAAAGTTTTTCGCAAAAATATTCCCTACAACTTGACATTTTCGAATGCTTCCAAAGAAAATCATCGGGAAATAAGCTATGATTTACGATCTATTAACATTTTACTGCAAATAAATTCAATTTTCTGCCAATTGCATTACTTCTTGAAAAATTCAAGAAGGTGGTTATATATAATTTTTTTGCAAAAAAATTGCGCCATCATTTATTAGATCGTTTTATTTTTTTTAATCGGTTAAGAAGAAATATAGACCAAACAACTTTTAAACAAAAATGAAAAATGTTGAATTAAATATTTCTGGTTATTTTAAATATTATTTACAGAATATGCATTTAATTAATTTTTTTACGATTAATGCCTTTCGACCTAACGGATATTTGTATAAATTGAAATTGCATTGTTTATAATAAAAAAGAAAAAAAACTTCGTTTATCATTTTAAACTTCGCGCGAAACCAATTAGATGCCGAATGCGACGCATGCGCAGTT
>NC_046662.1:95138286-95147405 GCF_010883055.1 Belonocnema kinseyi
GGGAGCTCTTCTTAATATTTTGACACCAAAATCATGTCGATACACCTTACCGACTGCGAGTAAAGCCACCCACGCTTTAACTTGACAGACTGTATAAACATTGCTAGAATATTTTAAACGAGTATTATGTATACAAATTTCACTGCACTACCAGAAAAAAACAAGAAGCCCTAGTTCTTCGAGCGCATGGAGATGGCGTTTCAATAGGAAATCGGTCGGGCCCAGGTATGGGCCGCACGGTTCTACCGATCAGGGCCAGATTGGGAAATTCGATCGGGGCCAGATCAGTATTACATTTGAAATCGGGCGATTTCTGCACGGGTAGCTTTTGTGATTCGAGGGAGAATGCATTTCCTGCAGTAACGTAACTTTGCTTATTGCTGAAAGCAAAGTATATGTAGGTTTAGTGAAACCAATGCTTGCATGTTGAGAGCTTCAACCATGCTGATGGAAAGCCATCTATTTGCCCTATGCATCAACAACTCAAGCTTCACATACAGGATAAATCCTTCTGGACAGAATGGAGGAATGCGATGGAAACGGTGCAATGAGACGGCACAAGTATCAAACATTTACGGTACATAAAATTTGAGTAATGGCTGAAAGTGCATCAATGTCATTTTAGAGGACGGAATTTCCTCAAGATCTGCAGAGATTTGATTCCTCTTTAACTTGCAGTGATATGATCTTCAGAATATTGCAAAAAATAAGAATAATTTTATTTTGAAAAGCATGTCATATGATATTGTCATTACTCATTATTAAAGATCTTACCCTATTAGATCAAAAACATATTTCAAACACTGCTATATTGAAGTCTTTTATAGCTTCATGAAAATACATTTTTCATGTAATTTGAAAAATTATGGGAAACCTCTATTGTGTTATGAAACTCATGTTTGTGCACTGAAAAGCGATATCTTGCTCATAAATCAAAATATTTTTGCAAGAAAAAATCAGAATATAATGTCTAAACAAATTTGAAATACGAATCAACGTTCATTTTATGACATTAATATTTTAAACTTTATTTAATAAATAAAAATGAAAAATATTCTAAAGTATTCATATTTAATGCATTTTTCATGTTTTTTTGTACTATATAATGAAAATCAGTGCACGAATTGGCAGAATCTAAAGAGAAGAAACGTAAAGCTTCGTTTTCACATTGGATATGAATACGGTGTCAAAATGAAAAAATGTGAAAGCTGGTGTTGGAGAAGCTCCAGAAACACAATTTCACCCAGCAAAGCTGTCACGCAATATACGATATATTTTTATCGCATTTCTGAAGACTTTTAATCCTAGAGAACATACCATTTCTGCCAATAAACATTATTCAATATTACATTATAATATATGACAATATATTGCTATGTTATTATTATAATTTTTCTATTTTTTCAATGTATGCATGTGTATTATTCGACAAAAAAGTACAACTTTATCAATCGTAGTTTTAGATATTTGTGTTTTTGTGAACGTAGTTCGAAAATATCCAGATTGGGGTTTTTATGAGAAATGACGCTTCAATATATGCTACATCTGGTGATATTATTCTGGTGCCCATGTAGCTGATTCTTCCAAAAAATTAAAGTAATTTCACGTAAGGAACCATTGTTTTACATGTTAAGATTAGACTGTAAGGTTAATTATAAGCTTACCATGTGCAAAAATTGTTCTTTACCAAAAATTACTTTAATTTTATCGAAAAATGAGTCCCAAATTCTGCAGGAATAAAGAAAATTATTTTTCTGATTCGTATTAACCTTCAAATATAAAAATTCATAATCCATCGAAGATAAACTTTCGATAGTCAAAATTTACCCTTAATACTCTTTGGTTCTCGAATAATGAATACGAGATTTCATCTACATATTTAAATAGAGGTACAGATGTAATTTTTAAGACATCTTTTTTTGAGATTCTTGTCCATAAAATATGAAAATTCACAATATAATTCATGTAAAGGTCTAAGACGATAGTAACACATCAGTTCGGATATGTTGGCTACCTTTATTAAACTTTAACTTTTATTGTGTAGATAAAGGTGTTTAATATGCACCAAATCTTTGATAAATATTTGTTTCAAGATTAAAAAAGAAAAACTGAACAAAGACAGGAGGAAGAAGAAAAGAAGCAAGGAAATTTAGTCGCCTTCTTTTTCTTTCCCCTTTACTCTTGTTTCTTCTAAATTTTGAATAGGAGCATTTGCATATGTGTTTGTTCAAACTTTTGGTTCCAGCAGTATACATTTTTTAAATTTCTAAGTTCTTTCTCATTAGAGTACAATTTCGAAAGCTTAAGAATAATTAAAATTTTTATTTTGTTTTTAATTACTTTAGATGAAAAATTATATCCCAGAGTCCCTTGAATTTTCCCTTAAAGGAATAGAAGTTGGTGTTTTCTTCTGTTCCTACTATTTAACGAGCATGTTAACAAAGGTTTTGCCTTCTGGAAATAAGAAAATCCATAAGCACATCTTACAAGTACAATGATTGTAAAGAATGTTAAATTCAAAGGACCAAGCCATGCGTAGAAAAGATAGGAGTACTTTCAACAGGCAGCATAACTATAGACATATGTAATCGCTTACGTTCACTGAAGTGAACTGTTTCAGACTGATGTATGTTGCATCAGCCTCAGCTGCAAATGCGCTCATATGAACCATCAATAACACATGTAATAAGTCATATTTTGAATTGAATGACCTTAAAGAACTCCAAATACGCCTGCATGCGCAACCAAGCAAACATTTTTCTCCACATTGATAACCAAGTTATCAGCAGCAAAAATGATAGAGTATAACATTTTATGTAATTCATTGTGGTCATTCTTCATAATTTAAAATTCGCTTAAATGCGTCACCACCAAAGAATTTTAAGCTACCTATTTAAGAGGGATATTGATGGGGAGGGGGGGGGAGGGTTATCATATATAGGTGTTACATTTTCCACAGTTATATTAAATTACAAATAATGTACAGAGAAGCATTCATCTTCAGAGGCTGTCATATGTGCCACTAAAATAGTTTCGCAAATCTTGAAAATTATCCATGATACGGAGGTTTTGACACTGCGAAGTAATGAACAATGAAAAATGAAACTTTTAATTATTAAACTTTCGACAACACTTCTGGCAAGAACTCTAATGTCCCAAAAAGGTGATGATGAATAGATATGATAAATTAAATTTTTTAAACGATTTTAAATAAATCGCGCCAGTCTTCGCCTCTTTTCGACGTAACACTTTCTGTAAATCTTACAATTTTGTGATGTAATTTTTTTTATTCATGCCTCAGATAAGCACATTTTCGACGTTATTCAGTGGGCCAATCAAAGTTTAAAATTATGGGTATGGAATAGGGTGGTTCAAATATTTTTCTCTCGAATTTTCATACATAATACCCAAAAATTTGTTCGAATCCACAAAAAAATTTTCTTGTTTGCTAAAAATATTATATATATATAGAGGTGGCAGATGAACTATATAATAGTTCAACACGTATTTCTCATCACCCATTGAAATCTGTTTTGTAGGTCCCCAAAATCCCCATGAGTCAAAAATTGGTTCTTCTAGTTTTTGGCGCTGATTATGATTTTTTTGCTGATTTTTTAATACTAATTATTACTTATACATAATGTACTACTTTATATTGATATTTAGATGTTCACATAAATGGTTTAACCAATTAGTTATTGTTTGTACTTTTCTTCTGTATTTAGAATAATCAGAATTTAATGGTGTTCAAATTAAGAAAAAAATGTTTATAAAATCCACTAACATTCAAGACTTGAAAATTCATATAGAAGCAGAATGAAAAATTGCGTTAATATTTTATTAAGTGTACACTTTTTAGTGAAATAGATGTTGTTCATTCGTATATATAAATTTCGGCAATCAAAGAGGGTCCACCTTGATGTTTATGATTACGGTATAGCTATATTTTTTCATTTCTTTAAATGAACTCATGCTTATATTGGAGACTTGATAATTATTTTTATAACGTTCCTGGAGTTTCAGAAAATTTCTAGATATATCTTACGAGCTTTAAAATTATTTTGAAATTTGTTGAACTCAAGAGGGCTGAGTAGATGAGCTTTTAAAGCTTATAGTTGGCCACCATTTTCTTCGAAAGTATCGTGAAGACTAATTTCTCGGCCAATGAAGGGTCTGCACGACCATGCTATTGTACGAGTACTATGTGCAATAGGGTTGCTCAAAGGAGCTTTTATCTAGAGGACAACGATCCCCTCCATTTCATTCCAAATCCGAAAAAAGAAATTCCCTAATTTTTTCTTTTCTTTTTTTTTTCTTTTAACAGGCGCCGGTTTTGATTATTGTTATAGTGTGTAAAATTATAGTTCCAATAGTTTTTGAAATTTAAAAAATATTTTAAGACCCTTACTATCTGTAAGAAACATGTAAAAGTAACATTAATTACAGTGTTGAATTATCGCTAAGTTTCAACATTTATGTACAATTACATTAATTTATTAATAAATTCAAGTATTAAAGTAAATAAAAATTGTAACCATTATTTTTGCAGTCAGAATGGCATCATAATCCTAAATGAAAACCAGGGGTTTCGAAATCTCAATTTCCAAACTACCTCGAGCATCGTTTGAAGGCTTCTAAAAAACCCCCGTCGTCTAATAAAGCGCGATTTTTTAAAAAGGATTCTGAAATGTCTAATAAAAAAATCAGCCTTCAAACAATGATCAGGGGAGTTTAAAAATTGAGATGGCAAAACCCCTAGTTTTAAATTAGATTTCTTTTACCATTATGACTGCAATAAAATCATATTTTTACAATTATTAAATATTTAAATACTTGCATTTATAAATAAATTATTGAAATTGTAAATAAATATCGAAACTCTGCGATAATTAAAAACTGTTATTAATGTTAGTTTTACATGTTTCTTAAAGATAGTAAGGGTCTTAAAATATTTTTAAAACTTCGAAAACTATATTAAAACCATCATTTTACATACTTCAAAATAATCTAAAAGTTCGGCAACAACAAGAATATCTCAAAATTTAAAAATCAATGTATACATGAAATCGTCAGAGCCATGCGGTTATTTTAGGTTAAAGGACATCGGTGTAAACAAATCGTAATATTTACCGCCATAACCGCTTAATCAGGAGCTAAAATCATTTTAATCACGGATAATTACTTGCTGCTAATAGGCAACCTTATTTTTTGAAACGGAGAAAAACACTTTATACTCCGTTTGAACGGTTTGAATCGTACCCTGCTCGACAGTTCAGATCTATCTATAGATGTCTTTAGTCCTTATTCAATTCATATCTCCATATTTTAATCCAATTTTCAAATAAATGTATAACTAAATGTACAGTAAACTTAATAGCTTTCATATTGATAATCTTTTCATTATCTTGGCGATTAATACAATATAATAAATATTAATAATTATAATTTTTATAATTTTTTGTGTATTTTTATTATAATGAAATAATACATTAGAATCATTCAAGCAATTAAAAATAGAAAAACAATTATTTATATAAAAATTTTAGAATTGTAAGTTTTTTTGCTTTAAACCTTGAAGACATATTCTTTATATTTTACCATTTTACTCTGTTTAAATATTAAAATCCTTAAAAAGACATTTCCAGTGTCTTAAAATCTATTTTTTAATCCTCGTTTTTTTTTAATTCTAGAAACAGTTCATCTTGGCTTAATTCAACCTCAAAGTTTTTAAAATATCTACAAATGTTCAAAATACTACAAAAACTGAGAAACATACTACATCTCAAATGTTTCTTATCAGCTGTCTTTCAAATGTAGGGCGTGATGCTAGTGGCGCCAGTGTTTCATCTTCTGCCGTCCTTCACAAAACTGACTTAGTGCATGATAGGGTATAGACCAATACTAATAACTTTTAAAGAAAAAACTAATTTTCGAAAAAAATTGTTTAAGCAAATTACATTTGTTAAAACAATAAATAATGAATTAACTAATGTTAATAAATATTTCGCTAGACTAATAGTCATAATTTTTAGGGAAAAAAAAACAAAATTTCGGAAAAAAATTATTACAAAAAATTCGATTTGTTTAAATTATTTGAAATTAATTAATTAATGGTAATAAATATTCCTCTAGGCTAATATTAATAATTTTAAGTACAAAAAGGCGAGAATACTGTGTTCAAAAGGTCGATTTCATGAAGAATTGCCATTTTTGGTTTTAAGGGCGTGTTAGGGGTGTCAAACTTATATGTCTAATATATAAAATTTTTCAGTAGATAATTCTTTACAGACTACCATACTTCAAGTCAAAAACAGCATCTGTTAAAAGAAACAAAAAGAAAAGAAAAAAATTAGGGAATTTCTTTTTTCGGATTTAGAATAAAATGGGGGGGGGGGTCGTTGTCCTCTAAAAAAATGCGCTTTTAAGCCACTCTATTGCACATAGCGCTCGTACAATAGCATGGGCGTGCAGACCCTTCATTGGCCTAGCATGCAAAAAAATTATGCCATGCATGTTTGGACCATCCTAATGTGCAATGCATACCTTTTATCTCAACCCGGCTACTACAATAATCTAGGGCCTAAGGTCACAATGCCTACGATGAATGTAATTCTTATCTATCACTACATCCAAGAAAACCTTCACAGGTTAATTTCTGAGTCTTCTCTTTAGCCATCAAAGAAATGTATACAATTTTAAATTCCTCAAAAAAATTTCAAACAAACTTCTATGATTTTTATGAAATTTGCAAGTTTTTTAAAAATTCTGATTCAAATGATATAAAAATTATATGATATAAATTATATAAAAATTGAACATAATTATTAATAAATAAAAAGAATCTCAGTTTCATACAGGAAACCGAACAAAACTTTCGTTACTTTAGTTTATGTTATATTTGAACACAACAAATGTTTCGTTATTTCAGTTATCGATATCGCGAAGTGAAACACATGAAACATAATGAAAGAATATCTAGTTAATGTTATTTGAATAATTAAAAAATACTGGAAAACCTAAATTATACCAGTAACTCGATAATATTTTACAATATTAAGATTACAGTTGCTTCAGATGTATTTGACTTTCAACCCTCCGTCAAGGATTGGAGGTCTTTCTTACGAGGTCTAGGACTACTCTTCAGGCCACTCTTTGGTGCTGAAGAGTATTTACGTCCTGCGAAGGCTAAAACCAGTTTCTGACGAATCAAGGATGGCTCAAGTTTTAACATTTTTCGGAGGCATCTAGGTTCTAATACTTTAGAGGAATATAAAATTTGTAATTATAATAATTTAAAAATTTATAGACCTTGCGTTATTGTCCAGATTAAAACGGGTTTCAAAAAGGTGAAAATAGTTCAGGATCCCTGGTCGCTTGCTAGGTGTAGTTTTAACATTCTTCAAAGGCATTTAGGTGCTAACCCTCCAGAGGTATCTACAGATCGTAATTATAAGAACTGCGAAAAACCTCGTGCTCCAGACAATTTACCAGAATACTGGAGCATATTCGTCGATGAATTTTGAAACCCTACGTTCCTGTGAAGGCTAAAATGCATGACTGAGAAAGTGAGGATGGTCTGGGTTTCCCAGGTGGCTTCTCATGTCGAATTTTCACATTCTTCAAAGGCATTTCGACATTTGGAGGTATCTAAAAGTCGTAACTATCAGTATTACTACTATTTAGGTGCTGAAGAGAATGCACCAGGTCACTGATACATATTCTTTGAGGAATTTTTTAGAAGGCATTTAGGTGTTAGGATTTCGAAAGTAGTATCTAAAAGTTATAATGATAAGCAATATGAAAATCTAGGTCTAGCCGAGAATTTACTATGAAATTTCGAGACCCTGTGGTTTTTCAGCTCATGTTTTAACATTATTCGGAGGCATTTAGACGTGAATCCTCCGGAGATATCTAAAAATCATAATTATGAGACATGTGACAACCCGGGTAGTCCAAAAATTTCGCCAGGCCACTCTAACATATTCTTCGATGAATTTATCGTCGAGATATATCTGAAATTACATTAACAACACTTTTGGAAACTGATTGACTTAACCAAACCGTGACAGTGAGCAAGGAAACAAATTGCTTGGAACTAATGTTGTCCAAATTATTTTGTTTTTTCTTTTCCTTCTTCACATAGCCCAGGCTTGGTCAACAGCCGTGGATCAAAGCAGCCACGTATTATTATGATTATATTTAGTTCGCAGACCAATTGTACGCGCGCGGCTACGATCAAGAGACAAGCGGGGAAAAGAGAATTTATATCTGAAAACATTTGAAAACTTAGTGTCGAATTCCCGCGTCAACTTGTAATGCCCGACAAAAGTTTATTTATACTTATTTAAATGTTGTGAATTTGTACAAGTTTGTTAAATATAATATCAAGGATGTGATAGTTTACGGTGTGTTGCTTTAAAGTGAAATTGTACTAAGTGAACTTATTCTGACGACTTTGAAATTTTTAAGTGCGGCAGAAATATAACCTGAAAAAGACATTTAAACTAACTTCAGCCTTCGAATTATACTATGTCGACTAATAGAAGAATTCGTGTATAGTTTATTCATGTATTTCGGTACTTATATTTTAATTTAAATTAATAAAATACAAATTATACATATATCTCAGATTTTCATTTATTGCTATACGTAATATTTACTGCAAGATTATGAAAATGTGACGCGAAATTTATTTTTAAAATTTCACTTTTTCGTTTTTATCACGTTCTTCAAGTTTTGCACTAAAAAAATCAATAAATCCTTTATTTTCCTGCAAATAAAAATTTACACAATACATTTAGAGAAGTAGCATATACGAGGGTAGTTCAATAAGTCCTTAGAATGAAGTATAAAAACAATTTTTTTTGGGTAAATTTTTTTTTTATTTTTCAACATAATCTCCTTGGAGCTCTATACACTTGGTCAATCGCTTTTCAAGTTTTTTTAATCCTTCAGAAAAGTGCGTTCTCGGAAGTTCCTCAAAATAAGCACTTACAGAGCCAATGACGTCTTCGTTTTCTGGAAATCTCTGTCCACCGAGCCATTTGTTCAAGTTTGGAAATAAGAAAAAGTCACTGGGGGCTAAATCTGGTGAATACGGTGGGTGTTCGACCAATTCG
>NC_046662.1:95147505-95161136 GCF_010883055.1 Belonocnema kinseyi
GAAGATGTGGACTGTGACTGCACCATATATCTAGTCGGGAGTGGTGCTGACTGAAAACAGATGATTTGGAGCGATTCGCGCGCCATCTGTTGGGCATTCTAAAGACTTATTGAACTACCCTCGTACATACATGTGCACTAACGCACGCTCAATAGTTCACAGACCAAATGTACGCGGCGCTAGTGTTGCACATGTATGGCCACCATATTTCCATTGTGTTGGCCGCTCCTGACATAGCCTCTGAACAATTTTGTTCATATATTTATTTATCAGAGGAATTAGATTCATAAAATAAAAATAATTATTCAAAGAATTTAAGCCATCAAATTCTCTTTATTTTGAGCGAATAATATGTATTTAATTAGATACAAAATAAATTTACAAAAAAATGAAAAATTAGTTTGCGATTTCCGAGGGCTAAAAATGTAAAAATTACGGACATAAAAACACAAAATCGATTAAAGCAAATCAAACGTTTTTTATAAAGACTAATAAAACTTACCTTTTAAGTTATTGTAACCTACAATTCACTTCTCTATTTAGATGCAAATTCAAAGTAATTTACCTTGCCTAGAATATCTGGATCGTCACTTTCTTCTTGCAATTTTCTTTAACAGTCATCAATGAAAAATAATGAGGAATTTTATAATACAAAGAAATCTTAATTTCGCCCCAATAAATTTTTTGTCTGGGATCAGGCCACTTCTAGCAAATACTCCTGATTCATTCGGATTGGCCTATAATTCTTATAATATTAAGACTTTCAGACCTATTTGTAGGATAAACAACTAAATTCCTCCGAAGAATGTTAAAATTCGACCTGGTAAACCACCTGGGAAACACAGAATTCTCTCGTTTTTTCAGAAG
Organism: Belonocnema kinseyi; assembly: GCF_010883055.1. Taxonomy (NCBI): domain Eukaryota; kingdom Metazoa; phylum Arthropoda; class Insecta; order Hymenoptera; family Cynipidae; genus Belonocnema; species Belonocnema kinseyi. The sequence goes on from NC_046662.1 coordinate 95,148,373, forward strand.
CTCGTTTTAGCATCTGTGTAAATTCTGGTTCTCAAAACTCCTCGAAGAGTATGTTTGAGTGACCTGGTAAATACTCCGGAGTACCAGGATTGTCGTGGTTCTCATATTTCTGACCTTAAGATACCTCCGGATGGTTAATGTCGAAATGTCGAAATGTCGAAATGAAGATAAATTCTACAAATCCTCGGCTGTATACTTTTCACCCTTATTCAATTTATGCAATTATTAATATTTATACAGAAGAAACGTTAATTGCGGTTTCAGTTTCGTTCTGTTACATTTGAATAACGTTAATCGAATCACTTTACTTAGTATCGATCTCTTACTAATAAAACGAATTAAAAGTATTCATGATTTTATTTTTAATTTGAATAAAGGTAACGAAAATAACGAAAGTTTCGTTATACGATAGGGTGACTTAACCAAAAGGATTGTTTTATTTTGTTTCGTTTCGTTCGGATCCCTGGTTTCATATTTTGATTCTCAAATTTATATCAATAGCAAAATTTAGATTGAAATTCCTTAATCTATCACAAAATTAGTTTTCATCATAGGAATCTTATTTTTTTATTGAAACAAAAATTATTGCAAGCCGAGAAATTAGTCTTTAAAAGTAGGGAAACTTAGATTAAGCACATTTTTGATATCATAGACATTTATTGAAATTTTACGAATGAAATATATAGCTTATTATTTCACGAATTCAAAAGTACCATATAAGTAATAATATTAGTTTCGAAATATACTGAATATCTAGTAAAAATTTGTATTGCAATTTCTTATTCTAGTAGAAAAAGTTACAAAACCAATCAATTAATCTTTAAAGGTAACTTTTGACCAAACATAATTGTCATTTCATTATAAATTACTAAAATTTGAAAACAATCCCGTCTACCTTATTTATTTACGAATCCATGCATATAATATAAGTAGTAATTTTAAGCAATACTTTCAGAGAAAATAGACATGAGAAGTCAAAACACAGTTTGAAAGGTCGAAAATGCTCTCTTTGAATTTTCGTCTAATCGAAACATTTTATGGATATAGTTTCGAAATATACTTGCTTCAACATGACAAACGTTATTTTCCCCTTTTGTGGCTATTTTATAAGAAACTATTGTTAACAATTATAACTTATATGGTATGCCTTGATTCGTATATAAATTAGGTAAAAGGCATACTTGTCAAATTTGAATAAATATTTATAATATTGAAAATATGCTTCGTTAAAGTTATCCCACTTTTAAAGACCAATTTTTCGGTTTGTAACTATTATTCCACAATCACAAAGTAAGATTTCAATGTAAACAAAATTTTTTTTAGTATATTGAGAAATTTCAGTTCAAATTTTCATTGCATATCATGCATGTACATTTCGAAACTATCCCAATGAAATGTTTCCATTAGAAGAAAATATTACTAAAATCTATTTCTTATATGGTATGCCTGAATTCGTTAAAGCATAATCTAGAGATTGCATTAATACAATTTGAATCAATATTTATGATATTAAAAGTACGTTTGGTTAAAGTTGTTATACTTTTAAAGGATATTTTCTCGGCTTGCAATGATTCTTTCTCAAATAAAAGAAAAAAGATCCCTATAATAATAGTTATTTGTAATATAAAGACCCTAAGTAGCACTTTTTTGGCCGAGTACTGCAATTTACCCGAGAGAGTCCAGAGATGGAGTCCGGTAATGTGCAAGAGGTAAGAAGTCGATACTAAAATACCCTAAGTACCCTAAGAACCCTAAATACTCTAAATACCCTCATTAAAAATCGTATGGCCTAGGATAAAAAGCGTTATTTCAGGCATCGTTCGCAGTACGTAAATTCGCACCTATGATGGCGTTTTGATAAAAAAAAACTAATTTAGTGATAGATTATTTTTAATAAGATACTTGTTTCTTAAATTTGGACAAATAACCCTCTTGAGAATTTAAAGTTTTCATTTCAAGCTCTAAAAGTCCACATTCTATACAAGTGATAGGAGGATTATTGTACTTTCTGTTGTATGCGATATCTAGGGTATAGATTTGGTCCTATACTCAAACCATTCAAGGGACACAGTAATTTGAAGTAAATTCTTAGAGAAATGTACAGTATTACTTCAGTGAAATGCTGAAATGGGTAACTTTCTACTTATATTTATTTATATATAACTGACCATTTCAATTTCAGACTGTACGCATTTTGACTTTTATCTACTTTATTCTTTTCTCTATCATAGTAATCTCCATCTGTATTTATATATGTTCTACTTTGATTTAATTCTATACATTCTGCATTTCTAGTTTATTGCTCATGGTGATATCTATTTCTTATATATTCTTATTTTTTATATCACTCTGTCAGTTTTTATTACTTTCTTACAATAAAAAAGATACAAAATGAAAAAAACACGATAAAAAAAATTGTGGGAAAGGGGAATAGAATACATTTGTATTGAGGTGGGTGAGATATGTAGTATGTATTTAAATGCAGAAGATATGCTAAGGAAAATAATAATTTTTCAAGTTCTAACACACAAAAAGCTTAAAACAATACTTTGATAAAAAGACCGATTTTCTTCATCGAAATCTTTTTTTTTTTCTGTGAACACCCAGTCGACTCTGGATGAGAAATTAATTGAATGGCGAGATGTCGAGAGACAAAATAACTCTGTTTCTTTTTAGTATTTTGCATATGGAGGAAGCAAACGTGCTAAGGCGTTTGAAGCGATTAATACTACGCTAAAAGCTATCCTGAAGGACTTAGCACCTAAGAAGTGGTACTTCAAACGCTGTGTACAGAAGCGGAATATACTATGAACAGCAGTCCATTATCCCACGCTCCTGACGTTCCAAACGACTTGGAAAGTTTAACACCCAACTACTTCCTGAAAGGCTCTAGCGAAAGACGAAATAAATAAGGAAACCTCAGAGTCTTCGATCAGAATCACATGCGACCCAGACAATTGCAGTATGGTTGTTTATAAACCCACTTTTGACTTAATTTGGTAACACAGAAAGGGAGTAATAAACAAAAAATAAGAAAATTGTGTCGAAGAGAACTTCACGGGGAAGCCTCTAAATTATTTAATTTTGAATCTTTTGTTTAAAAAAGTTAAAATAAAAAGTTGTATCCATTACAATTTTCCCTGTAATCCCAAATAAAAATGCTTCGACTTGAGTTCGACTTGATTATGTCTTGAGTTCGTCTCCAATACATCGATGCCTGGCTGCGTCTCAAAACTGAGCCGAGAGATAGGCCTTCGTCTTACTTTTATGGCCACGATAGGTGAGACGGCGTGTACTTGTCTCAAGTCGAGCCTTGCGTTGGCGAAGACAAGCCTTGTCTTGGCTGAGATGGTCGAATCTTTTTCAGCTCATAAATGAGATTAAACTTGATGAATGAAAAATTGTTAATTACTAAATTAGTTTCGGTATCATCGTCAAACAAGTATAATACAAATGAAAATCAGTAAATGAGTTGATTGAATACACACACATTCATATATATATATATATATATATATATATATTCAATAAAAATATACGAGACTGTTTAATCATTAACAAAGATTAACTCTAATGACAGTCAGAATGACCCTTTTTGTTAGGACAGGTATACATTCGAAGTTATAAACCGTTCGTGTTGGAGTCATAAAGATTTGACTCAAGAGATAAATTGATGTCTTCAAGATATAAAAACTTGTTTCCAAGTCATAAATTGAAGTCTGGCTCCGTCTCAAAACTAAGAAATGCTCAAGTCGAACTTTTCGACTTCAGTATGTCTTCATTGGGGGCAATTCAAGTCGAACTCAAGTCGAAGCATTTTTATTCGAGGTTTTTCGAACATCAGGACATAAAGGGGCTTGATTCCGAATTCTTCTTTTCTTGGTTAGAAATGCTACTATTTGGTTAAAGTGTTAACAGTTTTGTTAAAAATTTATTTTTTGAACTTAAAATTATCTATTTTATTTTTAGTTAAATATTGATACATTTCAGTCGGAAATTCAACTATTAAATTCTTCATTGAGAATTCGTATTCTTTGGTTAAAAATTCAAGTACATGTTTAGTTTAAAGTTAAAATACTTTTTATTTTATGTGTTGAATATTAAATTTTTTTTTTTGAAAATTCATTATCTATCATTTGAAATTAATTTTTTCAACTGCTTCTTTTCAAGTTGAATTATTTTGTTAAAAATTCATTTTATTAGTTGAAAATCCATCTCTTTGGCTGAAAATTTAACTAATTTTCTAAAATTTAGATTCTTTTCTATTGTTTGAAAAATTCAACTGCTTTGTAGAAAAATAATATTTTCCGTTTGTAAATAAACTGTTTAGTTGACAATATTCTTTCTTTTAATTAAAAATTTAACTTCGGTGTAGATAATTCATCCTTTCGGTTTCTTAATTTATATTTTTTGGTTAAAATGTAATATTGTTTTGTTAAAAATGCAACTGCTTGAGTAAAATAATATTTTTGGTTGAAATATCAACTATTATAATTTTCCTTAGAAATTAATCTTCTTGATTAAATTTGACTGTTTTTTATTTTAAGCTAAAATATTTTTCGATTGAACAATCAACTAATATATTTCACGTCGAGAAAATAATGTTTTTTGATTGAGTGAATACTAATTAGTTAAAAGTTGAACTTCTTTGTAAAAAAAACATTTTTTTTAAGATTTATACTTTTATTTGAAAATTAAACTATATTGTGGAAAATTTCAATATTTTGTTAAAAAATTAATTAACTTTTTTTTAAATAAATTAAATTTTTTGTTAGTTCAAAATTCAGCCATTTGATTTAAAAAAAGATCCTTCCTTATTAAAAATTCACCTTTTTGGGTTTCAAGGTCAACGGTTTTCTGAAACATCTAGTTTTTCTCTCCGAAAAATTAACTCTTTTTTTGAAAATCATCTCCTTTGGTAGAAAATTCATCCTTTTTGGTTGAAAATTGAACTATATTGTTGAAAATTCGATACATTCTTACTTTAAATCTTAAACGTTTCATATTAAATTTAATATGGCACCTACCCAGGCCACACAATCTCTAACTATCTAGCGTCTTTGAGTATGTAGCGTTGCAGATGATTTCTTTATAATTAAGTACAAGTGACATCACTGGAACATTTCTTTAAATAAGTTCTAGTAGGTAAAAAATATATAAGCTTCATGTGATGTCATATTATAGTAATTTGAAAAAGCTTGTCAAAAATGTTTTGAAAGATAACCAATATGTTAAATATAAATTATTTAAAGATAATATGATCAATAGAAATATGAAACGTATTTTAAAAAATACATACATTTTTTAAATAAATGTTAAATAAAATTTTATATTAATATAGTAATATTTGTTAGGAGTTTTAAAAAACTATAATAATTTGTACATCTGATCCCTGAATTTCTGGATAAGAAATACAAAAAATACGGTTAAGTTCATTTTTAATTCCTCATGTTTTAGATATTTTCATACACTATGATTTGCAGATTATTTCAATTTTTCAATTGTTAAAAGTACAACATTAAATATATTAAATATAAAATTACAATAAACTTAAGGCTTTCTATTCTCTATATCACCATAAAGATTTTAATGACTATTAATCCTAATTTATTTTATTTTAATGTTTCTATTAATATTATTTGAAAAGTATAGGGACTTTTTAAAATGCAGTACATCAAATTTAAATTAACACCGATTATTGCCAATTAAAATTAAAAGTAACAATTAAGAGTATTAAGGCCAATTTTATGATATCATTTCCTTTTAAATTTTCTTTTTTGGTTTAGGAATTCAAAAATTTGTTTTAAGGTTATTTTCAAAATTATTATTTTCCTATTAGGTCGTATGAAACGAACATATTATTTGCCTGGACGAATAATGCAAGTAAAAAAGAAGTTTTTTTGGTGGGCGATTCTGAACAAATCTATTTGGATTATTACATTTTCCACAAAGAAAAAGATGGTTCTCTAGTAGTGCCAAAAGGGCAGAGAAAGCAAAAAGTTAGGAGTTGGTCTTGGTTGACGTTTTTCTTTTTTCTTCCTCTTTTTTCACTGGTTATTTTGGTCTCTATCCCGCGCAGAAATCACCATATATTTTCCCAATTACCGATCTTGCCCTGATAGGTTGAATATCTTCGGGCCCATATCGGGATAATTACATGGCCCAGACCCGGGCCAGACCGGTTCAGGCGTTTCAACGCCACCTAGATCCAATCTAGCGAAATTGCTTTGCTGACAAATGAAGTGTCTTATTTTTGATGAAATTCATGGTTATTATCAAAGTTAAGTTTATAATTCAATAAACAATATGTCAAAGCCTAGTACTACACCACGAGTATGAAAGCATCGCATTTTAGCGGCTTTAGACAATTTTCGTGATATGAAGGAGGGTACGTAAATTGTTAAATCGTACTGAATATTTATCTTGCATTGAAAGCTAGCCTCAAAATTTAAATTCATTTGAAAAGTTATTATAAATTGTGTGTTCTAAAATATTTTGAGTTTGCATTACAGTTATACAATTTAAAAAAATTATGTACATTTTATCCCATATTATTGATTATATATATTGAAAATTATGTAGCTAGTGATGCAGATGATGACAAATGTTCCAAATGTGAACGTAGATTTAAGTAAGAATTTCTTATAAGCTGTAAACTCACAATTAAATCTTCTTATTTCATGATTACTAGTGGAAGCGGATTTATTTTTTGCCTGTGAGGAAGCAAAATATTAATAAAATAAGTAAGAATCACTATACACACATTAGATTTACCTGTGGTAGATAATTCGCAACGTATTTTTTATAGATTAATTTTAATAGTACTTCTTTCAGAAATAGAAACGTGTCTATTAGGGTGGTCCAGAAAACGCTTTTCGAGATACAGAGCAAGATATCCCACCCCCTCCACCGAAAGTTTTTTTTTCCGGAGAAAGAAAATTTGCAGTTTTTTTTCGAAATTCGAATATTAACACGTGCCACCAGACAATTCAAAATCCCATTTAATTAATATGGGTAAATTATGAATTTTCGAAAAATTGAACTCATGTTCCAGGGTTTCATCGAAACGTGCCAAACTTATTAGGGATCGAAAAGGAGTGTCTGCGAAATAAAACCACACCAATATAACTTTTATTTCCAACCCACCCTCACCATCCCCTTAGCGCTCTGAGCATGACCCAACAATCAAAAACTACATTTTTACGTATAACGTATTGTTACTTTTTAGCAATTTCTGTCATCTTTTTCATGCAAATAATTACTAATGGACAATTTGAATATTTTCCACGACTTTTTGAACCATTTTCAATTGTTTAAACAAATGTAAACTATTTAAACAATTAATAATTCCCCAAAAATGTAAAAAAATAATCGTATTTTTTGATTGAAATGTAATTGTTTGTCATTGTTTGAAGTAGTAAATTTTCTGAAAATATTATGTAATTATTTAAACAGTTATTTACTTTTATTTTCAAAATTTATAAAACTTGAGCCAGAGATGTCCACTTTTTCAAATTGGTATCCTATGCTACTTTTCGTTAAACAGTTACATAATTCTGATACATTTATTTTGATTTTTAATAAATTTCTATTTGTTTTAACAATCCTTCTTTGCTCAAGCAGTTTTTTTCAGATAACTGAAAGAATGAAATAAAATAGGACACATACAATTATGTTTCTGACTGTATGGTATGTGGAAAGAATACATTAACTACTTTTTAATAGTTTAGACAGATATAATTTGTTTAAATAATTACTTTTCCAAAAATACTTTCAAAATCGTGTTTTTTGATTTAGATAAAATATGAAATGATTTCGAAGGGTAGTAAATTTTTCTAAAAGCTTTATGTTATTGTTTATACAATTAATTATTGTTTTTTCTTAAAATTTCTTTAAAATTGAATATGGGTGGTTTACATCTTTTTTGACGCACTATTAAATAGATCATAAAAGTCATAATAAAATTGAAATTATTAAAATTGATTTATTATTGCATTATTCATATTTTTACAATCTTTATAATTAATATATTATAGAAAAGCACATTCGCTAATGCAAATTAAGATTCAAGCCTCAAAAGCTTGCTCGTCTATGAATATCAATATGACATACTATAAAATTGAAAAATTGTACATATATTCCTTTTATACAATATATATTCAGAAAAATGTACTCCCCAAACAATGTCAACGATTATTTTTACATTTTTTTCGAATAAATAATTGTTTGAATAATTTAAATTTGCTTAAACAATTGAAAATTGTTTAAGATGTCATGCAAAATATTTAAATTGTTCATTAGTGATTATTTGTATAAAAAAGAACGGAAGTTGCTAAAAATTAACAATAATACGTAAAAATGTAGTTTTTTTATTTTTTGTTCAGATTCGGGGCGCTGCGTGGAGGGTAAGGGTGTGTTGGAAATAAAAGTTATCAGTATGGTTTTATTTCGTAGACGCTCCTCTTTAATCCCTAAAAAGTTTGGCTGTAGAGCGAATTATTATCGATTTACAAAATATTCATAAATTAAAATCAAGAAACAGAATTTTGGATTAGAACTTTGATCCAACATTCTTAACTATTAATTGTAAGCACACAAGCTCGAAAAAAGAACAATATTAATACAAGAAATTGCGCTCATAGGTGCAGAGGATAATAATACATCATTAGATTCAAGCGAACCAAATTTTGATTCAGCGAATTTAGGAGAGTCAAATTCTGATGTAACGGATTCAGAAGAAGAGTACATTAATGGTATAGAAGAATTACTTGAAGATGAACCTGATGAAATCAAACAGCTGCGTGTTTTAGCTGTAACCAAATGAATGGAGCGGATTTCGTAAAGACCGAAATCAAATAGAATCAATAATGTATTGAGTTTTTTTCGTATTTGTGCTAATATTTGGCACCTGAACAAAAAATAAAGTTCAATGTCCTCATTTTCCGCTTTATCAAATTATTATTATAAGCAAAATTATAAAAACATAATAAACTTCAAAAATGGCTTCTAACGGGAAATTGGTCAGGGCCAGGTCGGGTACTGATCGGTCGGCCACATCGGGCGTCAGATCTGGCTCCTATCGGGCCGTGTGTTTCATCAGTGATCGGGCCCAGATCAGTTTTCCAGATCTGGGCCAGATTTGGCCTGGTCTGGGCCATAGAAATATTTCTACAAGGGATAATAAGCCCAAATGCGAGATAGGATCCATCCATACAATTATTCACGATAAAACAATTTTTTCCAATCATTTGTGACATTGCTAAGAACTGTTATTACCTCCCTATTAAATTACCTGCAGGAAAGTATTTGTGTTGCCATATACAACTTTTATTTCAGAGAATTTCTTCCCCTATATGGGAGTCCATTTTTTTCTATTCGCAATATCTCGAAAAGTAAAAGAACTATGAATTTTTTTGATATTCAAAATCCAGGAATATGATATCTAGTGTATTGATTCGCATCTTCAAAATGCATCCATGGACCTACTGTTAAATCGTTTATGTCCCGCCGGTACTGATTTATGAAGTTTCATAAAAATGTCCGAATTCTACTTATATGAGAAAAACTTCGTTTATATGAGACATACTACAGTACTGTATCTGATATGTTTGTTCACATCTTCGAGTCGCGTCAAATGAGCTTTTAACTAACCTTCCATGACCTCTTATGATCGAGCAATGCCGATTTCTAAATTCAAAAAGTATAATGTTTGTTTTGTTTATACAAAGAAAATTTGTATAATATTCGGAATGCAAGAGTTATGTATGATATATTTATTCGCGTCTTCTAGACGCATCGATTTTCCGATTGAACAACCTTCCATAATATACCAAAACCAACCAATATCGCTTGTCAATTTTGTTTACCAATATTGTTTACCTTGTCCATAAGAGGATTCAGGGGGGGGGGGGGGGGGGGGGGGGGGGGGGGGGGGGGGGGATAACAGCGCTGTATTCGATGCAATTGTTCGCGCCTCTGAGACGGGTGGATTGACTTATTGACGAACTGTGGATGACCATTCTTGGTCAATTAATAGCGACTTAGAAAGTTAAAATATAGATAACATGTAACATGAACATCAGATTTTCGGTAAGAAAGAAACCTAAGCTTGAAAAAAAATTGAAATTTCCCATTTTAGCACAACTAATAGTCTTTATTACGTGGGTATATGTTCTGTTTTATTTCTTGGTTTATCAAATAGAATAGTAAAATAGTAAAATGAATCTTGAAAATTGTGATCTAACGTCGATAAACATCAGTGAATTCAATTACGAGTAACTCTCTTATCTATCTCAATAAAAATGCATCTTTTTGCTCTTCAATCGAATAAATTAATAGAAAATAAGGTAAAAGTACAGCGACAAAAAGTCTGGAAACATTGATGAATAAGTAAAATTGAATATCGACCGCAATTATACGTCAAAAGATGTTCGATAAAATAGCAAATTTGATTAATGAACCTCAAGGACATTCTTGAGCTTATCTTAAAATCAGAACATTCAAAAGCACAAAGTAGTTCTTATTTTACGCCAGGTTGGACCATAATGTGAAAAGTTTTTCAGAATCCATCTAAAGTTCAATGTTCTTTGAAGAGATAACGTAATTAGCTAGTTTGCCCGAAATTCAAGTACCTGGTCTGATGTACAAGTAGAAGAGTCGACGTGAAATCCAAGAAGGTAGGTTGAAAGGAAGGAAGCAGGCAATTTGAAATTAATGGATGATCGATGAACGAGAATTCTTTTAAAGATTCAGGAGACTGCGAAAGAGATACAGTTTCTTTCTTTCCTTTCAACTTCCTCTTTTTTTAATTTTGTGCACTCAAATGGAATCTCAAAGGATCCCTTGAATTCTGTCCCGCGAAAAAGAATGCTTACATAATAAATTTTCTGAGAATTATTAAACGAGTGCCGAGGACCGCAAACTTCATATTTCTCAGTACAACCGTGGAGTTGAACTTTGCGCTCACATTGAGTGCGAAATGTACGCATCGCGTGAATAATTTCAAAAAGGCGGATGTACAGTAGTCCGACTGTTTTATTTGGAAGTTCTTTTTCAACGTCGTACTGCAAGCTTATACGCCTGAATATTCCTTTACTTTCGCATTCGTTCAAAGACATTCTTCGGCGTAACTTTACTTTGTTCCTTTCCAAGTGCGAGGAATTTAATTTTTAAAGTTAGTTCAAACCTACTTATATACTTACTTATTTCCTTGAGAAAGGAAACTTAGTCTCTCATTTTAAGCTACTTTAAAACTTTTTCTCAAATTAGAGAAAAAGCGGTAGGAAGAAGTGATTCACTATTTTCTGTTGTATATAGCTTGAAAAAATACTCGAGAAAATCCGTCTTGGAAAACTGAATAGAAAATTGTACCCAATAACGATTTGAAGCAGTATTTTTTTTTTAAGTTACAATATATTTACTTACTATCCAAGCAATCCTATATTTTATCGAATCAAAGAGATTTAAAAAATGCTATCACATTGTATTCCACATGGGAAAAGTCGGTATGGCTGCAATTGAACCCAATATTGAGTCTGTGTGCTTAGACGGTAGCGCTGCGGTGGCGAAATAAATGTACAAAATAAATTAACAATATAACAGGAAGATTTAAGTTTAAAAAATGTAGAGCTTTTTAATTCTTGTAAATTAAATAAGTGTGCTGATGGACTGCGCTGGACACTGTTTCGTGCACTTTGTAGCAGATGACACTCGGTGATTATCTCGTGCGTGCTTGCAAGGTTTTTTGAAACAGACCACAAATGCAGTAAAAGATTTATGTAAAAAATCCCATTTAACCACGAAATTTTGAGAAAGGGAAGTATAGTAGCCTCCTGTCATATTATCCTGCACGAATTTTGCAATACAAAATACTGTCGTCCTGATGACGAAACATAACAAGATCAGTTATATTTCTTCATCAGAAGGCAGAATAAAAGTCATTAAAATGAAATAATTACTTGTAGCATGTTAGTATTGCTTTATCTGATTAGTGCCAAGGAAAATATTATTAGCAAAATTCTTCAATCAAAAAAAGTTATTGCACAGAATAGTAATCGAATAAGGAGGTTAAATAATGAAATAAAACGTACTTTTTAGATACATAAAGCTATTTTCGATTTTGAAGAAAAAAGAATCAATAAGACCGTATCCCTTCTAGAAATAATCAATTGAAATCAATAACAAGCAATAGAACTAATATCTCAGTCGTTCCGAATCATGTTTCTTAATTGTGCTAACACGATTGACAAAGATTGATAATTTTGCATTTCCAATTGTTTCTAATCGGGTACTTGGAATTCGGCATGTGATGACATCACTTTCATCTGGCGGGAATTATTTGAAGACAGTTATTTACTTTTTTGAATTATATAAATTTTAAACAGTATACCAGGTGTATACATATGAAACCGGTATTGCCATTTAGCGGCCAGTAGGCACACTTGTAGGCACTGTCGGAACTTACCATTTGTGCTAATTGGCGTATTGTCATCTGTCAACAATATCCAATACCAAACATTTCAAGTTTCAGATGACATCGTTGATTCAGTCCTTTCAGTAAGTAAAAAGAATTTTTTTTCAACAATCGTTTTCTCGCCAATGATATGGATTATGTTACACTAAATTACCTTTTAATTAACCTCTACGACTATTTTCATGTATTCTTAATTTTTCGTACCCTTAGTGTTCCTATATATAGTCCCTGATAAGGTCTAAAGTCTTCAAACTCACCTCGAAACATGTTGGTTCTCTAGTATACGAAAGAC
>NC_046662.1:95161236-95171380 GCF_010883055.1 Belonocnema kinseyi
ATACTTTGAATAAAATATTTGTTATCATTCTCTTGAAATAAATGTGTCTTTTTCTTGAAAAAATACCGGTTTCATATGTATACACCTGGTATATATATATATGACGAAAGAAAGTGAATAAACATTTTTTAATTATTTTTATCAGATAAAAGTGGTATTACGTTAAAAATATGCTAATAGTAATAGATGTTGAAAATATAAAATCAAATACACGATAAAAATAAAAAAGTTGATTTTATATCAGTGAAAGAAGCAAAATGGTTATTTTTTATCATACGCGCTTGAATTGTTTATTGTAGAGAAAATTTTATAAATGGTTATAAGTTTAAAAATCGGATAAGATTAAAAATGATTAAACGAATATTTAAAAACCATGAAACTTCAGAAAAGCGATTGAAGTATTATTTTATTATCTAAAAAAATTCCAAGCTATTATTAATTGAATAGAGTTAAACAATTAAAATGTACTATCAAAGATAAAAGATTTTTTTCATCCGAAAGAGGTCCCAATTTTTAATTCTTCGCCATTATTAACACATAAATCTAGCTTATAATAAAAACTGTCTATTGATTCAGCTTTCTATATTTTTAGTTTATTGAAATATAAGTACTCAAAATGATGGAATAGATTCTTTCTAAATTGAACAGTAAATTTATATCAATGCCGGTGATGTTATATTCGGTAATCCTTAGATTTAGAGTATCACTTCACTTCTGCAACTAATAATTAACGTAAATCGAACTTTATTATAATTCGCAAGGTAGACAATAAAATTGAGAAAAAAATTTTTGAATCATTTCTTGGTTTGAAAAAATACTTAAGACTAAATTGCAAAATATATCATTCAAAGGGGCAGTTTTATGAACACTGAGCATTTTGAATATATAAGTAAAACATTTAAACCAGCGATTTCGAGTTCAAACGTTCAGTAATGTATGCAAAAATGACTAGCCTTCTAGACACTTTTTTTAAATAAAGCGTTCCAAATTGTACAATATGGAATCAGAAGCCTTTAACTTTGTTTGAATTAAAAGTTATACCATGTAAAATTTAGGTATAAAAAATGAACATTTTTAATCTAGTTTCGATTTGATTTGAATCAGTAAAATTTCAAATACTTCCAAAATAGCATTTTAAAATTCAGGCTTCTAAGCTGCTTAATTTTAAACGTAAGAATTGTTTAATTTTATCATTTCAAACTAAAAGTTTCAAAAAATTGGAAAATTAAAAATTAAACTCTGACGCCTCCAGTTCATGCACCAGAACGGCCGGATCTCGGAATGACCGGAATGCGGTGTTGGCCAATCAGAAACATTCCGTGGAAACAGTCTCATTATCACGTCGAACTAAGCCGAACTCAGTCGAAGTGTTCGAAATTTTTAAGTTCGCGCCAAAAGGCGTTCCGTTCAACTCCAAAGTTGTTAAACACATGAACCGGCATGACCGGAACCTCATGACGAAGATACTCTATGATTGGTGTTCCGGTCATTCTGGTTCATATTTTTGACAACTTTGAAAATGAACGGAACGCCTGTTAGTGCGAACCTAAAACTTTGGAACACTTCGGCTGAGTTCAGCTCAGTTCGACGTTAGAGTAACACTATTTCCGCGGAACGTTTCTGACTGGTCAAAGCAAAGATATTCTTTGGTCACTGCCTCATAGATAACTCAATATAAAGAACAAAAACAAATTTTTGTTTAGACTGTAGAATTAACAAATTTAACCAAAATTATATAAATATGTGGGCATTAATCACAATACTTCAGGAAGGAGAGTATATAAAAAAATGGTTAAATCAATACAGTTTTTGTATAGTTACATCTACAAGTACATTTCTGTAAATTATTGGTAAATTTTGAAACTTTTTAATTACATAAAGCCTTCCGAACAATATAATACTTTACAATTAAAAACTTCAAACCTTTAAAATTCAAAGATTTTAAGATTAGTTATATGCAAAAGAAATTATTTGAAATATTCAAAATTGAATATTTTCAATATTTAAAACTAGGAATTTTCTAGAATTTAAAATCAAACTTATTCAAAAGTTGAAATTAAAATTATGTCTTGAAAAAAATCCTACTCCATCTTCACTCCATTGGGAATCGAACCACAAAACTTCTGATTTTCGGTCAGGTGCTTTTCCAATTAAGCTATTAGAGGGATCAGAATACGAACTATTAATTCAAGAAAATAACGCTAATTTTTAGCCAGGTGTTGATGATACAAGTAATTATTTTTTAATTTATCTGCTATATCATCAGAGATTGTACCTTACCGACAGTAGATCAACCCTCCAAACCATGAAGGCAGAAAATCTACACAATATCGATCAAGTTAAGAATCTTCAATAACAGAAAATACTTAACGTCTTAATAAGATTAGATGGAAAATAATATTTTCGAATTAAAATTATTTCTTGAAAAATGATCCTAATCCATCTTCACTCCATTGGGAATCGAACCACAAAACTTCTGATTTCCGGTCAGATGCTTTACCAATTAAGCTATTAGAGGGATCAGAATAAGAACTCTTAATTCAAGAAAATAAGTTTTGTGGTTCGATTCTCAATGGAGTGAAGATGGTCTAGGATCTTTTTTTCAAGAAATAATTTTAATTTGAAAATATTATTTTCCATCTAGTCTTATTAAGACGTTAATCTACTGCCGGTAAGGTACAATCTCTGATGATATAGCAGATAAATTTAAAAAGTTGAAATGGTTATATTGCGTGAATCTTAAAAGGATTGGATAAGTTTTTCTAATAAAAATTTTAAAAATTTGGTCAGTTAGCTAAAATTTGTTTAGTCTGAGTTTCAAAATATTGGTGCCATCCTACCTTCTATAATGCTTTCAATCGTTTTCAATTCTTTATCTGTGTATATTATTCTGAGTCAGCGGTTAAGTTGGCACTATACAGCATTTTAATATTGCTATAACTATTTATTAGCGATTTTTTTCTCTTTCAAACAAAAAAATGTCAACAATATAAATTTGAAAAGAATTAAATAAACTCTTTACAACAATATACCCGCTAAATCAAACTACTACTGTCTACTTTATAATCACACTATATGACTGTCACGTCGTTAAACGGCAGGATTTTTACAAGCTGTTAACCCACATACTTTCGACTTTTTATTCGATATACCGCTTGAACCAACATTCTATTTTTTTTACTCTAAATTTTTGTTAAATTATTAAAAAATTAATCTAAAACCATTAAAGACGTGCGCGTTATGTGTGTTACAAACGAATACTGCAGATGACGCATTGTAGGCAAGTGGATTTACACAATTCAATACGATTGGGAACAATTGACACAATTAGCAACAATTTAAACCGATTTAACTTTTAATCACTGTTAATCGTTATAAATCGTGTCCAATCGATTATTTCTAGAAGGGATCTACAATCAGTTTTGTAAGGCCACTTTAAAAACACGATTTCATTCATTTATTAATTTCCATTTGGGAATTGTAGACAGTCAATATTCTTAAATCTTTGAATGAGAAACTTCGCCATTTTTGTTAATCTGAACCTCTAATATCGTATTTTCAAGTACTAAATCATTGAGCGATACATTTTATATTTTTAATCAACTATTTGCATAGCTGAAACAGCTAAACTGGAACCTGGATTGTATTGTCAATGCCGTGTGAACTGTTTTCAATTGTAATGCAGAATATTGCGCACTATGCGGGAGTCAGTACTCACGTGCTCCGCCTTTCTGTTAAACTGCTGGTTTTCAAGTTTTGGTGAAGACCCTCTCTCGCCACGCCGAGGGGCTCCACTATCAGCCCGTAACCGTCGCAGAAGTAATTTTCGAAATTATTAAATGCGAGCTCAGTAAATACAGGTCCGAGTGTATAATATTCATACCCTTGCTTTCAGTCCCTACTGACGTTTGCTCCTTTATGAAAAGAATACTTGATAGAAGTATTGAGAGAAATATTGAAACAATTTATAGGCATAAGGTTGCCAATAAAAGGTGATCCAAACTTCAAAAAGAAAATTCTGGCATATTTTCTCGTTTATGTGGTGAATTTTTTTCCGTGTTGACTTTTAAGCATTTATAATAATAATGATTCAACAGTAATTGCTTCAATATATACATATTTTAAATAATTAAACATTTGAACTTGAAGGTAAAAATATAATGGAAATTATTGCAAAAAATGTGTAAATGTGTAAATAAATCAGAGTTTAAAGGCAACAAATTTTTAAGTATATTCAGAAAAAAACTCCGAAAAAGTGCGAAAAGTGTGGCGAGCAAGCGTAGTATTATCGGGCAAGCATTGTTATTGGGGTTTCGAACCTCCTAAATTTTTTGATAAAAATAAAATCTATTTAATACTTTCATTTGAGAACGCAAAACTATTATATTTATGTATTTATAACCTGATTATATGAAGAAGGAAAATTTCTTAGTATATTCCTTATACCAGGAAATCAATAACAAATGGCTTTTTATTGTTCAAACTTGAAAAAAAGAAGTAGAAAATATAATATTGTGTTATTTTATATTTTTGTATGAATATTAAATATTTACTCAAACAAAGTTCTGAACTGCCAATCTTGTATAAAAGAAAATATTAATACCTGCCATACAAAGCCTCAACTAACCTTTCCACTAAATCACGTTTTTTTTCCTTTTAATGGTGGTTTTCTACATTTAGGACATCGTTTCAGCTGCTCAATACTGTGCTATTCTACTGATTCGTGCACTAATTTTGCACCGTTTTTTTTTAAATAGACTTCAAAATGTTCTGCCTTAAAAATCTCTGTCATTTACAAATTAATTTTTTTTGCTGTTTTTATTAACAATATTTTCTATACATTTCGACACAAAACTGTTCGAAAAATACGGAAATGACGTGAAATTTCGGCACGTGCGCACTGCCAACGTCTAGAATAAAAACGTCTATTAGAATGAGCCATGGCCATATAACGGAATTTTCAAGAGTTTCACCACTTGATTTTTGAGTATACATCATATTGCAAAACACTCATAAAGATTTCAAAATGTTTCAAAGATTTTAAAATATTTAAAAAGATTTTGAACATTTTATAAAGGCGTGTTTATCAGATTTTAAATATTTCATAACAATTTCACAAAGATTTTTAAACTTTTAAAAGATGTAAAGGGTTTCAAAGATTTTGAAAAGGTTACAGTTCACCAGATTTCAAAGATTTAAAAACATTTAGAAGATTTGAAAAGATTTCAAAACATTTTAGAAGATTTTTTTCACTAATTATATATTTCAAATAATTCAATTATTTTAACAAATAAAAAAGATTTCACAAACAAAGATTTAAGAAAAATTTCCCAAAGAAACCACGTCCCGAGAAATTTTGTGAGCACATTCGAATATTGTATTACATTGTTTTTAATTCGTACTAATTATTTATTTGAAATGCACATTGAATCCTGGGGAACATAAACAATCGGCGCAAGATCTCGAGCGCGGGATATTGGTTTTTGCAAGACGGGTTGCATTGTATGCTAGAGTTTATATAATTATATTCCCCATGACTACATATTAAACGCCCTTTACTGTATATACGAGGAGTGCTCAAAAAATAAGGTGACTTTATGGTTTTCTCAAAAAATATTCATTTATTCCTCAATATTTATGTTGTCCCCTTCAAGGTAATCCCCCTCAGATATAATACACTTGTGCCAACGCTTTTTCCAAACATCGAAGCACTTCTGATAATCATTTTGTGATATAGCCTTGAGTTCTTTCAGCGATGCAGTTTTTATCTCCTCAATTGTTGAAAGTCGATGTCCTTTTATGGGTCTCTTCAGTTTTAGGAAAAGAAAAAAGTCACTGGGGGCCAAATCCGGTGAATATGGAGGCTGAGGCATGACTGTGGTGCTATTTTTGGTCGGATCTTTTGATCAAAATTAAGCAGTTTTGGAACAAATTTCGCTGACACACGTCTCATGCCCAAAACGTTCTAAAAGATAGCATCGCATAAGCCAACCGATATGCCAACATCTTCAGCAACTTCTCTGATGGTAATTCGTCGATTTTTCAACACCATTTCTTCCACTGATTGAACGTTTTCATCTGTTGTTGACGTGCTGGGACGTCCAGGGCGAGGTTCGTCTTTGACATCCTCTCGGCCTTCTTGGAACAGCTTGTACCACTTATACACATTTTTCTTACTCAGAGTAGAATCACCGTATGCAACTGTAAACATTTCAAGAGTTTTCGAGCACTGGATTCCATTTTTCACACAAAATTTAATGCAAACTCTTTGCTCCATTTTTTTCGAAAGAAGAAAATCGCCGAGCACACCAAACCCTTCTAAACTTTTACGCCTCTGCCAGAAAAACAACACGAGCTATACAGTCAAAACTGTGAACATATGATCGTCACGAGTGTACTAACACAACAAAACGAAAAATTTTAAATTTGAATGTACGTAGCCTGCGAAAATTGAAAAGTCACCTTACTTTTTGAACACACCTCGTATATATTAAATTATATCAAATAGTGTAATTTAAACCCTTCATAAACTACAATCATAAAGTAAAGCTGAACCTTTTTTTTTAATTTGACATTAAAGATGGTTCTAGTGAACATTTTTGGATCCATGAAAAAAATAATTTTTTCTATTGTTTGAAGATTTTCAAATTTTTGAAAATTATATAAATTTTCTAATTTTCATAAAAATTAAAAATTGTATTTGAATAATTTGCAAGTCTTTTACCCATCTATAAGAAATTTGACAAAAATTTATAACATTTTAACGACAAAAATTGCAAAATTTTGAAAATGCACTCAATTTTTTTAATTTTGGTTCGAAATATCTGATTAACGAACTTAGCCTTTATTTTGGGGACCTTCACAAGTGTATCAAATGCGGACTCGATTGGACAAATTCTTCAAAAGTTAGCGTGGCTACAACATTCAGGTAACCATACATACAGACATACAGACAGACGTGCAGACAGACAGACACCGACAAAATTTTATGATTTTCGGATTCTGTGTACGCCAAAACGTAAAGATCCGTTAAAACCAGAAATCGAAAATGTGGACGATTACATTACACTAACGTTTTTAATTTTCATCCAAATTAAAAATGTCATTTCGATAATTTGCAAGTATTTTTGTGAAGTATCTGAGACATTGACAACATTTTCTGAAACTTCAAAAAAAAATTCTCTAAAATGTTGTAAAAGCTCTAATTTTTGAAATTGTGTGCTAATCGAAAAATTCGGCTAGAATATTTTGAAATGCATTTGGTATCTACTGAGCATTTGGTATCTACTGAAAATTTTAAATAAAATTTTTGGATTTATGAAAAAAATGATTTTTTCTATTTTTTGAAAATTTTCAAATTTTTGAAAAGTATATAACTTTTCCAATTTTCATGAAAATTAAACACTTTCTTTAGATAATTTGCAAGTCTTTGACCTATCTATGAGAAACTTTGACAACAATTTTTATGAGTTAAACAAATGGAAAATTTTAAAAATGCTATAATTTTTTTAATTTTGGGCTAATCGAAAAATTCGGGTAGAATAGTTTTGAAATATATTTGGTATCTGGTGAAAATTTTCAATAAAATTTTTGGACAGACAGACACCGATGAAAATTTATGGTTTTCGGATTCTGTGAGTGCCGAAACGTAAAGATACGTTAAAAACCAGAGATTGAAAATTTTGAGGATTACATTACATTCTCAGGAATGAGAATGTAAAAAGAGGCCCGACGAGCCCTCCTTGGTTTGAATTAAGTATTTTAGCATGACGTCATGGGGACGCAGAACACTTTTTAGAGCAAATATTCTGAACGTAAAAGTAATTAAGAAATGTACGAAAAGTAATATTTCTCAAGTGTAGAATGTATTGTATTGTGTATTGTATAATGTATTAATCTGTGCCTTTCACAGGTTTGAGGGCCTCCGCTCCCGGAACGTATATTAGAATTCCATCCTTAATCTAACTTAACAACTGAATATATTCTAATAATTCGCCTTACTTAACATAAACAATAATAATAAAATAATGCTTATTCAACAAAATGAGAGATTTTCCAGGGCTACCATATCCTCTTACCATAAAAATACATTTTCTACGATTTTAAAATAATATTTTTTCTATTTACTTTCCTTTTTGAAGATTACCCGCTTGGCTCTGCCCTGTTCCCTTGTTTTTTCTTACTTCTTTTCAATTTTTTCTTTCACAACACTCCACAGAGTTTCTCTTCTTCATCCATCCAATATCTACACATCCTCACTCCTTCACCCATTTTAAATCGTACCACCCAAATCCATTTTTCTTCCTTTTTTCTTTCTCGCAAATATTCGGGTTTCTTCAACCCTTTGATCATCATATACCATCTATTGTACCTCGAATCTATAATCTTTTTCCATATCTTTTTTTCTTGTCTTATTAACAGCTCTTTTTCTATTCCTGATATTCCATATTAAAGCAATATTTATAAATAAATTCCCATAAATTCCCGTGTAGAAATCGCCAAGTTACTCCCAGTGTCCACGCTTGGGCCAGGCCGGGGGCCCCCAGTATGGTTCTAGCTTGTATTTCCTAGTGGCTATAGCGCGAGCCCGGCAAGATACCAGTGCTCCCAATTTTGGTATTCTTTCGCACTACAAATGAGTAGCGTCGACAACAGGATTGGTTACCATTGTGGGCGCGATGCGAACCAAATACATTCAAAGTAATCCAAACATCGAGACTAACGTAGCGACAAGCGAGTGTCAAACAGTGTCATGTTTTTGGTGTTTTTAATTAAAATACACTTTCGTGATTAGTTTAAACTGATCGTTGATATTTTTTTAATGCAAGGAGAGGGACGTGTAAGAGAAGAACATGGTGGATAGTGCTAATGAAATTTTCCTTTTAGATTTTCCACGTCAAATGCTTCCCTGCTTGATACTCTATGATTCGGTTTTTCTTCAAGTTGACGTTCCTGATGAACGTTTTTTTAAATTTCATCAAGTTTATACTCAAAAAGGAGTAACAAGATGTGTGATAAGCATACAATTGATGGTTTCAGATTTGATCAATTTTTTATAGAAGAAAAACAAACCTTCCTAAAAATAATATGTCGCTAAGCGGAATCGATAATAAGCTAGAGTCAAGCTATGACCAGGCTCGGCAACCGAGCCTGGCGATCGAGTCAGGCACCGGCCAGATTTAGCGTTTCATTGTTGCTTGACCCAGGCTCGATCGCCAGGGCAAGGCCTAGTTTTTCCAGGCTTGGGCCCGCTCAGGCCCATGATAAAATTTCCACACGGGTGCTTGTATATATAGGTTTTTTGGGTCGCTAATCACGAATGCACAATCAGATTTTCAAAATTCAAAATGGCGGAGCCAATATGGCTGCCAAAAATGACTGAAACATTCCGATTTTTATGAAAATTCGCACATAGAGGTTTTTGGGTCCGCTGATAACAAATTCGTGATCAGATTTAAAAAATTCGAAATAACGCATCCAATATAACTGCCAAAGTTACTGAAACATTCAGAGTTCCATAAAAATTCGGACATGGAAGGAGTGAATTTAGGCAATATATAATCCTGAAGGATACTTATTCGACTGTAAAATTTACTTCAGAAAAGGGTCGGAACCCTTATTCCCAGAAAAATAACATTACACTTGAAAATAAATGTAAAAAAATAACATTGCTCCTGTAAATATTCTCCACGCGGTGAGAGTTGGGCAAAGGTGATGAGTACATCGACGGCGAAAAGATATTTGAACGCAGCAAACAAAATGATGACTATTTTTCATAATTTTTGGTGGTAGTATTCGATCAGCAATCTTGAAATTCAAAAATTTGATCACAGATTCGTTATCAGCGGCCCCAAAAAACCTCATGTGTGAATTTGAATGAAAATCAGAAGGTTTCAGTCATTTTCGGCAGCCATATTGGATCCGCTATCTTGAATTTTGGAAATCTGATCTAAAATTTCCCACCAGCGGCCCCAAAAATCCCCATTAGCAAATTTTTATGATAATTAGAATGTTTCAGTAATTCTTCAGTAATTCAGTAATTCTTCATTCAAAATTTTGGGAATTGGGAGATTACCACAAGCAGTCCATCTTTCTCAGTACGTTAATGAAGTGCAATGATCCGAAACAGGTTAATGCTCATGAA
>NC_046662.1:95171480-95191807 GCF_010883055.1 Belonocnema kinseyi
GAAAATTAAAATTCGAAAATTTTTTCTAAAGCCTCCAGGGGACTTCGTTTTCGCACGAAAAAATTTTATGTGCCCTTATTGCATCCGGACCCACATTTGAACATTTGAAAGTTGTAGATAAAAAATCCAAAACATTTTTGATGATTACTCATTTGAACGGTTGATTGAAAATGGATAGAATTGTGATAGTACAAAACACAATATTCATAAAATTGATCAGCCCTTAAAGTAGCGACCTACAAAATAAATAATAAATATAGACGCTTAATCTGTATACTAACATACAACCAAATACATTAAACGTGTTATAATACCAAAGCGTGAAATCGATCCTAAAAATTGAGGATGAATCTCAAGGCGCTAGAGTATATGTCGTCTCATCATGGATAACCTGGTGATGAGGAGTCCACACGGCATGGGGAAAAAGCAGTTCCACGTCTGCACAAGGCGACTCGACTGCATCGACGCCTCCTTTCAATATGAGTCTATTTTATGACAGCGCCGTTTATAAGACTATTCCCTCTGCTTATTCAAAGCGCAGTAGGTTAAACACAGAGCCGTCAACAAATAAAATCATATAGTCAGAGAGCGGACAATGCTGCTGTATGCAATAATATGTCCAAGGATAAAAAGGTGTTATTCTTATGTATTTTGAGCCGCTGAACTCGAATATACCCGGCTTCTTTTCGAAAAAGTGGAACGTTTTGTTTAAATCGCAATTGTTTAAACAAATTATGAAAAATTGACTATTTCGATCTGGATAATTTTTTTCTAGAAAATATGGCCCATTTTAAGACGAAAAGGTCTCGTTCGTACTCATTCTTTAAAAGTTACTTTATAACCTGATGTCGCGTTTAGTTTTTAAATCAAAAGGATATTTAGTTCAGTTTATGGATTTACATTTATTAGAAACATAATTCTCTCAAAATAACACGTCAGTAATATCTTTACAATTAATCTCAAAGAAATAGAAAGTTTCCGTAAGCGTCTTTTATGAACCGAGTCCTCAAGATGACTGCGGTCCTGGTGATCGACACCCCTGAAGCCGACCACACACTCAGGAATCTTCATCTCACCTGCCAAATGAGCCGTCTATCACGTACAACAATTGTTTATGAAATGCAAGGAGAACAATAACATCCGCTGATATGGATTCTGACGCGCAGTAAAAACTTGCCTCTTCACTGATGTAATTCAACATTAGTGCAGACCCGGCGGAGATATGATTTTCGCGACTAACAGTCAGCACTTTCCTGACGTGCTTACCGCTCTTGCGCGCCGCGCGCGTCGTAGTCACATGTGTTCGGCCGCGCGCAGTCGATATTTCGGGAGTGGGTTTGAATTCGAAATAAATATCAGTTTAAAAATAAGTTATTATTGATATTAACCATCTCTCTTTATTGATCGATAAGTTCCTTGCGTACATTATTGAATAAACTATAAATTGAAATAACTAATTGCTTGGAGCTATAGTGATTTTGAAAATATTTTTCAAAATACTTTGTTAATCTAATAACATACACAATAAAATTTGAAATATTACAAATATTAAATTTCTTGAGAAATAATTAAAAATATATATCAAATTTTGTTATATACATTAAAACTTTTTATCCGATATACAGTTGAATTTATGTCTCCGTGCACATGCTGTTGTCCTCCGTCCCACTTGTGTTATGTTTATTTCTACTTTTTTTATGTTGGCAAGAACAAAATGAACAGCACTTTATTCCAGTCCTAACACAAATGCACGATTTATCTGATATGCAGGCAACGCAGTGGCAACTGGGTACGCAAGAGCGGTACATGGAGAAATCTTTTGCTGCAATATTTGCTAAAAATCAGATTAGATTTTACTATTTTTAGTTTCTAATGGCGGGACATATCGGAACTTTTTGAATGTTTACTACATCGAGTAGTAACTTGTAACTACATTCCGAACTACAAAATTGATTGAAATGAAATTTAAAAATGTCACATTTATTTCTACAAAATATTGCAATATTTGCAAAGGACTATAGTAACGTCGAGGGAGACCGGCGCACTGATTAAGTAAGCGACTTAGTAAAAATTGGTCCAATCAGATTAGCAGACGAAAAAAATAAATCCAACATGTGCCGCGTCGCGTTGAAGGTTACGATACGTATCGGTTTACACGAGCATACGACGTAAATATAGACTTTATTCATTATGGGATTTTGAAACTCTTTCACACTATTATATTTCTTTAAATTGCAATTGTACATTATACACGATTATTATATAGTTTATACATTATTCATATACATGCAGGAATATTATATTACAAGCTGAAACAGAAAAATGTGATTTAGTAAAGCTGGTGGGAATAGAACACGGGTCTCCAACGCGGCAGCACAGCGATATTCCATTCGGCTAAACTAGATAATGTGATTCAGAAATTTATCGCCTTTATGAAGTAAATGCTAGCACTCAAATTGATTTCCATTAAATTATTCTATATTTGTTCACAATGATGGCATTTTTTAAATTCTAAGCACTATATCTTAACGCAATGAAATATCCTAATATCGAGGTTGAAAAATAATTTTTTGCGCTCTGTGAAAAATTTATTTTTCAATTGTAACTTTTCGAATTATCCTAATTTAAATAGAAAGTGTCATCGTATAATTCATATTCCTACAGACAATAGCAATTCCTCTTACAAATTTAGTCTTGTATGTTATTTTAGGTACTTATTACTTCTACTCTTTTTATATAATTTAATTATGTCTCTACTAATTTATCCTATCTAGGATTTTACTATAAAAAATACTAAGACTTCGTTTTATCAATAACAAAATTTCATATAAAAATAGTATAGCTTACGATTATTGTATAAAAATATACGAATTATCGCCTTGATCCCTCGATTGCAACCTAATTTAGTCATTTTTCCAGTACAAAGTTTCTCAGTGCAGGCACGTCGGAAAAGTGCTGACTATTTGTCGCGAAAATCATATCTCCGCCGGGTCTGCGCTAATGTTGAATTACATCAGGTTATAAAGTAACTTTTAAAGAATGAGTAAGTTTTTTCAATTTTCACAAATATTGAATAGGTCAAATGTTGTTAACGTTCAAAGTTAGTGAAAATGTCAAATTTCGGACTTTAACAAATTTATATCTTTTAAAATATGCATTTTACGAAAAAGTTGCGATAGACCTTTTCGTCTTAAAATGGGCGAATATTCTAGAAAAAAATTGTTCAGATCGAAAAAGTCAATTTTTCATCATTTGTTTAAACAATTGAGATTTAAACAAAACGTACCACTTTTTCGAAAAAAAGCCGGGTATATTCGGATTCAGCGGCTCAAAATACATAAGAATAACACCTTTTTTATCCTTGGAAATATTATTGCATACGGCAGCATTGCCCGCTCCCGGACTAATATTGAATGGAGGCGTTGACATGGGTTTGTTTGCCAATGACTATATATCGAATATCCACAGATTGGTTGATTTTCATTATTGATAATATTAATGGCTTTTATCAAAAGCTATAGAACAAAATGGTGACATGCTGAAATCAGACAATCACAATACTCTATAAATGGGGAGAAATCAGTAAGTTGGAATTATTCGATTTTGAATTGAATCGAACAAAAGTATTTCACATCAGAAACAAAGTATCTTTTTCTCTTCATACTAATTACAAGGAGTGTAAAAAAATGTTTTGTGAGATAAAAAGTACGATCTTTTATCACAATTTTTAAAAGTTTAATATCAATCTGTTGATATAAACCATTTGCGATATGTTTTAAGTCTAAATAACAATTAAATCCGCTTCTAGGGCTTGAATTGTGACAATTATTATTTCATTATTGTTATTCTCTATAACACAAATAATTCAACAAATAATTACCAGAATAAAAGTCTTAGGACAGGATTTAAATTGTTTAAGGGTATGTTTAATGACATCAGACTTTACAAAATGTCAAATGCTTTTCATGGGATTTGAATAGACATGAGAACTTTCTAAAGATTTTTAAATATTTCTATCGATTT
Source organism: Belonocnema kinseyi (assembly GCF_010883055.1). Lineage (NCBI taxonomy): Eukaryota > Metazoa > Arthropoda > Insecta > Hymenoptera > Cynipidae > Belonocnema > Belonocnema kinseyi. Next base: position 95,175,504 of record NC_046662.1, read on the forward strand.
CAAAGAATTTTGCAAGAACTAAAGGTTTTCGTGGAATGTAAAAGATTTAAAAACCTAAAAATAATTTCAAATTATAAAAATATTTCCGGGTATTTAACAGGATTTCAAAAATTGAATGCGATTAAAAAAAATTACGGTTGGATTTCGGCAGATTTTGAAGGATTTCATATATGATTTATCAGGTTGTAGAATATCTTTAAAGATTGTCAGGAATTTTCTGCCGATTAAAAAAAAGTTAAAGGAATTTCGAAGGATTTAAAACATTTTAGGGTATTTTAATAGACTCCAAGGAATTTTCATTGGATTTCTATAACCTGGAAGGATTTCAGAGGACTTGAAAAATTTTAGCGGGATTTAAAGGGATTCAAAAACTTTCTAGGGTACTTGGAATGGAAGCTTCTAATGTGTCCCCTAAGGGTTTACATTTTGCTTGCACCTTCTTCTTTATTCCTTTACACACCCCCTACACACTTACTTGGTGGTGGAAAGGAGATCTGCAGTTTAAGTTGGGTTCTGAACCACCAAGAGCAACAGCTTTAAGTACTTAGAGAAAACCTCCCTCTCTAGAGGTACCGGTCCCACGACTCTCCGGAGATGAACAACTCCCTTGCTAGGCTAGTGTTCACCGCATGGACCGCCGAGGCTCTTCCAAAGTGCGAGGCGAGAATCAAACCCGCAAGCCATCAAGATCCGCAAGATTTCAAAGGATTTAAAATATTTTGCTTATATTTTCTATTTTGTTAATTTACTTAAGTTCTATTTTAATTTATATATTTATTTCATGTGATTTTAAAGAATTTCCTAGAATTGCGGAAGATATGCAACGATTTTATTTGACGAATACGATTTTAGGACATTTTTTAACAATGCGTGGGATTTTTAGAGGTTTTTATAAAATTTCAAGGAGTTTTAATATTCTTAGTGAGTTTTAAATGCTTTTAAGGCGATCTAATACATCCTCAAGGTTTTTAAAATGTATCATTATATTTCATGGAATTTCAAGAGTCTTACTCATCGTATAACATTAATTATTTTCATATTTTTATGTTCATTTATTAAGATTACATGATTAGGAATCATATTCATGTTTTTTAACTAACTCCATTTGTTGCAAATACCTCTCGTGTTATCGGATGACAAGGATTCACAATCAAGAATTTATCATTTTAAAGAATATTTTAATCAACTACAAATAAGTTTCTTTAAATAATGAAACATGATACCCGATGACACTAAATTATTATACCGTCTTTTTCAGGCTTCTAAATCGTTTATTATGATGACATAAAGGTACTTTAAATATAATAAAATGTTTACATATTGAAGTACATACAATAGATAAACTTCCATTGCCACGCAACTTAAATTTGAAAATTAAAATTTCATGTCAAAAATCGAATTAAAAAGTCTTTTGTTTCCGTATGAAATCAAATTTGAGGACAGTTAAAAAGTTATTATAACTCTGAAAATATAATTAGAAGAGACACAAAAGCTTCAGTTTGTAATTTTGCAATTAATTCTCGAAAATACGCGGTATTTAACAATTACATATAGGCCTTAGGTTTTCTTTTGAAAGATATAGCCACCTAATTTTGAAAAAATATATTTAGGGAGACGTTACCATTTACTCATTTACTCGTATTTATTAGAATTTATATAGATACGGAGTGGTAAAAATAATTGCCAGATATATTATTGGACAAATTCGCTTAATAAAGCCCTGAAATTAAAAAATTTATTTCTCAAAGTACAATTGTATAATATTCCAGGGAAATGATATTATCGACTTTTTGTTTTTCACACATATACGTTTGTCACTCCAAAAGTTTCTAAAATTAATTTATTGAAAATTCTAATACAATATGTATTATATCCTTTCAAAATATTCTACATTCACACTTATACAATCGTTCACCCTTTGAAACTATGTAAAGACTTGCTCCAAAAAACACGATTAAAAATTTTCCATTTCACCGTTTCTAGAATCTCATTTCAAAAACTTTCAGAGTGACTAATGTATAAAATGTTAACTCTTCACAATATAAAAAATCAATTTCATTTGAAATCTCTGTATAAACCAAGTTCAATTATACACGCCCCATTTCTCGTAAATACGTGAAACACGTTATTGAAATAGCGTGTCGCAATTGGGCAAGAACTGTCGTACGGTACTACATTTCAAATTAGGAATTGGTATCAATTCAACAATATAAATTATAGCGGGAATTATAAATAATTCGCTACAGACGATAAAATAAATGCTTAATTTAATAAAATAATAGATTTATGATTGAAAAATGATTTTTTTTTCAATTTCAGTCTGTTTTCTGCAAGCTTGATACCTAATCTATTTTTAAAACTCTGTAGGCTTTTATCATATAAAAATTGTGGACACACAGGAAACAGTAATACATTACTTATGATATCAACTTACTTCACAAGAGGAATAAAATATTCTTCTTTTAAAGTTTATTTCCTCATATAACATTTTTTAAAACTTTTTACTCTCTGATTCAAACCCTATTCAAACCTTTTAAAGCTTATATAGGAATCCTTCAGTAATTAGAATCATTTGAAACCTTTTCCCATACCATATCATCCTTAAAATATCAAGAAACATTTTAATACCTCCTTTATAAATTGTATAGAATTACTTTAAATGCACTATATTTCGTAAAATTACTGCCATTATGAATGGACATCACAAAAATTTTGGATGAATTTTACAGGCAAATTTTAGAACAAAAGAAAAAATCGCCAAGCCAAGCTTGGAAAAATGCCCTATGTAGGCCCCGTTAAATTCGAATTACATATTGGATTTGCTCACCGACTTGTGCAAAATTTAATTGAAATGTATATTTCTTTGACTTCTTTGAAGTCATGAAGAAAACTTTTTAAACTTCTGTGAATCTGAAGGTTTCGCAGCTCAGAATGTGTTACATTTTTAATGAGTTTCTCTTTTACTTTTGGGGATTAAATGTCATATGATCAAGTTACAGCGATCAAAATAACTGAAGTGACCTTAATTAATTTAATCTCAATAGCTTAAAATATTTTAATTTGTTTCTCTTTAAATAACATTATACAAATTATATTTGATAAAGTATCATATTATTTCAAAAATGAAGTACTGCATATTTATTATGAGCATATAATTTAAACATCGATTTTGAGAGAAATTCCTAAAGCTGCTACAAAGCCTGATCTATTAGTAAAAGGGAGTCCCGGTATTGCATACTTTTTATTATGCCTGACTGATTTAACTGCTTTGAAAGTTTAACTGCCTTGGGCGCTTCAATCTTGAACGATCTGCACTATAAAACGCTCTTTCCATTAATCGAAATTTGTTTAGGCGATTAAACGATGACTCTACTACTGATCACTAGTTCTTGTGATCAGATTTTCGAGACTTTAGGATCAATAACTTGGAAGAAAGAGGTGGCGAAAAGCTAATCTATTGGACAAACGCCAAGGAAGAACAGAGGGTAAAAAGTTACCACTAAAGGGTTAATGACACCGATTTAAAACCCGCCGGAAATCCATATAACTGAAAAGAATCCCGTGAATACCTCTAAGAGATTGTGCTGCAGATAGAAAAATCTGCTCCTTCGATAACTTCATAGCGTAACGCCTTTAATTCACGAAGGAAAACATAAAATTTCATTTGTACTTGAATTAATTTACTATTTTCGCCCTGTATTCATTTTCATATCGCATCATTAAAAATATTACGTTTCATTTGTTTAATAATAACTACCCACATTTTTAATAAAATGACTGTAAATTTATGTTTTGACTGCGAAAATTTAAATAGTATAAGCGAGTAGATTTGTTTTTGTTTTGACAACGTACAACGCTATAATTATAATTATAGCGCTGTACGTTGTCAAATTGAGCCGGATTGTTTCGAGTAAAATTGAGCCGGCTTGTTTCGAGTCAAGTTGTTTTTTAACTGATTCAAAATACTCGAGTACTCGAAAGATCAGAAAACTAAAATGTTTCCGAGTACTCAATATTGTCGAGAATTCGAATGGTTTCGAGTTTCCAAAAGTTTTCGAGAAGTGGTAACAGTTGAAAAAAGAGCATAGAATCAGAGCCTAGCCCACATTTTAAAGATTTTAAGGAGAGACTCAATAAAAAAGTTTGATTAAAGAATAGTATTAGGTTTCGAGAAAACTAAGGGACATTTTTTCTTAAGACGCACCTTTGAATGTGATAAAAAACCTCGGGATGGTGATAAAAAATCAAATTTTCGATTTAGGCAGATATTGCAAATTTTTATCATCTTTAAAACTTGTCTGCCTTTCACGCTTACTATCATTTTCGAGCCAACTTGAAGTTAAAAAATTGGATGTTTTCATTATGCTAATCAAATGTCATGAGATTTTGTACTAAGGGGGTTTTTGGGTTGCTGGTAAGCAAATTTGATTACATAATTCGGATCTATGTCTGCGACCAAGTGTTTAAAAAATGCAATAACTGGCCGGATTTATATGAAAGTCGCACTGAAAGAAATTTTTGGAGATACAGGTAAAAAAAATTGTCGGTACCAGTAAAAAAAATACCGGTACCGACAATTTTTTTACCGTTTTTTTTTAAATCATATTTTAAGGATAGAGCCTAGAGTGCGGGAAGAAGATATTAAAAAATTATTTTTCCCAAATGTGTTTACTGCTACTGTTCGATCCTCAATCCCGGCCATCTTGCTAGTTTGTTTCCCAAACTAAAGCTTTGGAAAAATGTTATTTCTGTGACAAGTCACAGGGGTGCCTTCTAGTCCGACAACACGTTGTTGAAAAAGGGTAAGTATTTTGATCAAAATTATTTCTGTGAACAGTCACAGGAGTGCCTTCCAGTCCCCCTCACCATGAGATGTTGAAGAAAAGTTATACAAATATGAATTCCATGAATTCCTTGGATTCCGTGAATACCAAGAATTCTTTAAAGGCGGAGTCTACATGCGACCTTAAATTATTTCTTTAACCAGTCATAAGGGTGCCTTTCCGCCCTTACGTAGCGTTGGAAAAAGGGTAGGGGTGCGACCTTAAATTATTTCTTTGAACAGCCATAAGGGTGCATTTCTGCCCTTACGTGGCGTTGGAAGTATTTCTGCGACCAGTCACAGGGGTGTGACTGCCCCCGTGGAGTTGGAGAAGGGGTAGGGGTGCGACCTTACATTAATTTTGCGACTAGACACAGGGGTGCATTTCCGCCCCCTCGACACGTCAATAGTAATTCTTGAGTCGAAAATCGGCGATAAAGTGTGATTTATACACAGAACATTTCGTTAAACGAGTCAAAAGCCAAAAATTATCAAAATAACTCCTCAATTATATGGCCTCACTCTAAAATGTGTAAAAGTCTCTTTCGTATGCTTCAAATATGCTTCATAATAATAAACATGTTTGCTAATTAGCGCATCAACATACAGCGCCGGCAGGCTAGCCACAACGTTCCTTAAATTGCATGGATTCCTTAAATACCATGAATTTATTAAGTTGCAAGAATTCCTTGAATTTCATGAATTCACTGAATTTCATGAATTCCACGAATTCCATGGATATACACGTTGTGCCGCTATCTTGCTACAAATATGCTTTCTAAAAAAACCGGTAAAAAAAGTTGTCGGCACCGACATTGTATACACTTCGATTAAAGAATTCAATTCTACCAAGAAACAACCCGTCCAGAGTATTAGTTGAATCACCCAAACTTTTAACAAAACGAAAGCTTCGTTAGCCCGCTACAAGAAAACGTTTGCTTGCTTAGTCCACCTAACGCAATCAATTAACAAATGTAGGATGAATATTCTATATTCATCTATGTTCGCATAGACTAATTTTTACTTTCACCTTGCAAATTTCACTTTCGCCCGCAAATTTCACTTTCGCTCCGCTAATTTTACTTTCGCCCCGCTAATTTTATTTTGACACCACAAATTTTACTTTGGCCCCCACTGTTTGCGGGAAATATATGCTACTTTCGCCCTTATTATCAGGGACAAAAGGTGGCCATTTCGGTCGAGTGTGGAATAAAATATTTTTTTGTTCGGGATCTATAAAAAACATGTAAAAATATCTAAGAACTACATTTTTGGCGTCCTTAGTTGTAAAGCCAATGTTCACTAATATATAAATAGGACTACAAAGGCAAGCGTGGAAAAGAGAAAAACAGAGTCTTCTCATGGGATCCCCGGTATCTTCAATACTATCTATTTTAATTTTGAACGATTTAAAACAGGAATTCCTATCAGAATTGCCAAGTGACGTTTCCTTCTGTTTCAGGTACGTTTATGACATACTAACAGCGAAAACTGTGAAAGATTTAGACAATATCCTGGCAATTTTTAATAAAGATTTTAGTAAATTCTAATTCACACACGAGCTTGAAGACAATAGTATAATATTGTTTTTGGCTGTATCCATTTACCGGGAAAATAACACGAGAAAACCCAATTGGTCTCAGAAACCCACCTGGTCGTGTAGTCAACAACCTAGAGACAGGGCAATAAAACTAGCGGACATAACCTTTCACGAGAACAATTTAAATACAATAAGAAAAGTTTCAACCACAAACAGCTACCAAAAAAATTTAGATATTACTATAAAAAACAGACTAAAGATTGTTCAGAATATAAACGCAGCAATTACGGAAGGCTCCCCCCCCCCCCCACACACAGGAAAATGAACCGCAACAAAGAGCAAAACAAGCAGGAAATGTGCCAGACAGTAGCCAAGCCCCTACTCAGTATCTGTCACTGTCTCATGTAGGAGGGTTGTCACAAAAAATTTCAGGATTGCTTCAGCCATACAAAATAAAAACAATATAAAAAAAATCCTTTAAAAATCTTAATGATTTATCGCAATTTTTCAGTAAAAATAAAGACAAATTGAATTAAGACTTTCAATTAAATGTCTTTTTTTCATTCCATGCGGGAGCTGTAATACGTGCTACATAGGACAAACAAAACGATACCTCAAAAGTAGAATCTATGAGCATGAAAGGGACCACCTCCAAAATAAGAAACCGCTTTCACAAGACATTCTAGCGAGGTATGCATTCTATGTATCATGATCTTTTTTTCAAATTTAAAAATACTATAATTCTAGATAGAACAGAAAAATACAAAAAACTTCTACTCTTAGAAATGCCATTCATAGTCACAACAGAAAGCGTTGAGCGGGCGGATGTAGGAAATCTGCACAAAATCAAAGAGGCCAATAACCACAACAATTTTAAATCAAGAACCCCAAACATGTATAAATCAAACACAAAACATTTAGAATTTCTAATAAGCTATGCAGAAAATTGTATTTAAAAAAGATCCTGATAAATTTGACAAAAAGAAGGGAAAGATAAATAAATTGTAATTCAAAAATACTGTAATCTAAATAGTTAATGCTGCATTTAAAACAATTTGAATTAATGTAGAACACAAAGCATAACAGCAAATTGTATTCTCGGTTATCTGGTTTAAGAAAATTTCACTGATCCCAGCCAAATCCTACATGGTAAGGGGAAAAACGCGTTATGGTCCACTTGGGGAACATGTGTTTTTAGGAACATCGGTTCTCACTCAGTTTCTTTCTGAATCTCACAGAAAGTAGTCCTCAATGAGATTAAGAATCCAAATAAAGCAAGTTTTTATAGAATGAAAAGGAAAACTGGAAATTTTTAAGTTTAGTTACTCCCGCATTTTTCTATAACTATTGTCATTGTCATTATCTACTTTTTGTTATTAAAAAATTATAATTTCAAAAAACAGAGTCATAAATCTTAATTTTCTTTTAAATATCTTGCATCACACGATCATCAAATTAAAATTTCTTAATTGCCCTTCGGCCTCACAGGAGGTTTCCAAAATTATAACCTGTTATTTTTTGCTTCTTTGTGGGTATGATGTCCAAAAAAGCAGGGGCGAATTAGAGAATATATAAAAAACACCAGAGACCTTATGCAACAAATATTTTGAAGGCAGATTGCCATTTTCAAGTATCTGCCCATCATATATCTAATCAATTAATAATTATCATTATTAATTATCTGTCTTTCGGTCGATCAGATTCCAAATTAATAATATGTAATTCTTGGGTTTCATTTCGGATTTCTTATAATTTCCTAATCAACATTCTTTATTTATCTGATTTTCTGTCTCTCAGTTTTGCAAATTTCTATGTTTGTTGTATCTTACACAGCAAGATGGCATAAATAGGTGGGTGGGGGGGGGGATAGACTTTACAATTGCGCTATATTAATGGTGTCCATGCTCATTATAAATCAAAAACAGTATTTTAAGTAAAAATGTGTAGAGCAATAATGACTTAGGACTATACATGGATGTAAAAAATTAGAATTTATTATTTTAAAACGTACAGTTGTTAAGCACTTATTAAAAATAACACGTATTGAATGTAAATGTATAAATATTGTTGTTATAATTTAGTTATATAGAACAAAAATTAATAGCATATACAAAAAGTCGACGCACAAAAATATTTATTAAAGAAAATTGTTAAATGTACCAAAAAATGTTTCTAGAATAAGTCACTGAAGAGGGCCAGCCGATATATGGAGCCGAAACGTCTGATGGAAATATAAATTTTCTTCATCACTTTCGGACTCCAAAGCCACATGTTTTCCTTTAAAATCACACTACAGAAACTTTCACTGCTAATGAATCATTTGGTGCTGCACAGGGTTCTAAATTGCATCGTGCCAGTCAATAGGTGGATCTTGCAAACTCTGATATAAAAGATTTAGCAGCATAACTCTATGAATTTATGCACGATTTAGGATAATGTATGGATACAAATTTCTTGTCTAGCTGTATCACGTCATTATAATCGAATTCTTAAATAAAAATTTGGGCTAAAAGTTTGAACAATTCGACATTTTTTCATTATTGAAAATCCTTTGAGAACTCGAAACTTTTCGATTCGACTCTATTCGTTCGAAGTACGAGTTTCGAGTTTTTGCACACCCCTACTTATTAACAAGTTTATTCGAGTGACAAGAAGAAAAAAAATAAACAGAAAGAAAAGTTTGATGAGAGTTAAAGGTGAAGCCAGAAGGGAAAAGGAGCTGCAATGTGAGATGCGAGAAAAAGTGGAATGTATGGTAATAAGGGATGGGGTCGATTGAAATGAGCTGAAAGTGGAACGGAGCGAAGTACGACGAGGCTCAAGAATGTGGTCTACATTATTGAAGATCAGATCTTTGCTCTGAACTAAATCTTTATGCTCTCTGGCAGTACACGGAAAAGAGATTTACTGGTTATAACTTTTTCTTGAAATCCAATTTACCGCCAACTAAGATCATTTCAAGAAAAAATATTTCCTTGATTAAGAGCAAACACATATATTTGTTTAAATGTATTAAAAATATATATTTTTTAAAATCTTTTTGTATTGTATTTGTTTAATGCAATTATTAAAAGGCATATTTATTTCCAGGTCGAGAGAAAATGGTAATCTGTGATGTCACGTATTGCCAGCCATTTCATATATTTATTTCCCGCCTTTTTATTTTTAACCTAAAGAAGATATATGACTCAAATTTTGGAAAAAGAAGGGTAAATAAATCAGGGCATGGACCATTTCAGTTTGTAGTTACATTATATGCTGTAGGTGATCTCCCCCGATAATGAAACTAGTCGTGTGTATTTTACTGTAATAATTTATATTAAGAGCATTGTGTTATGTGAAAATCATTTAATTGCAGTATTAATTATCCTAATAGACAATAGACATGTAGATTATTAAGCAATAAGCAATGATTTAGATTGCCATTACAGGATTTCGACATGTATGTGACGTGTCGCAGGCGCATCGACCATTTCATTCCTGGTCATCCAGAAATTAATGTCATGTGGGGTATTATTGGCTGTAAGAAAGTGCTTATCGTCAAGCACATGTACTCGCATATGGCACCCCGGAGAACAAAATATTATCTAAAATTTCTTGCCATTTTTAATTTACAACTTTACTAATATAATTCCTTATTGTAACGGCACAGTAATATAATTACGATATGCATAGAGTTGAGTTAATTAGACTGAATCTTGCATTCGAGATGTGAGTGCATATTCAAATGAAGTTGTGAGGCAGTAACTTTATGAGAAGTTTGTCACTTGAAAGAAAGTTTATCCTTTCCCTGTATAATAATATAAGGAATTTTCAACATAAATTGAAAATATAATGTCTTCGTGGGCCGTATAATAGTTCAAATTAAAACAAAAATTGAACATAAGGGCATGTGATACTTACAATTTCCCCGGCTTTTTTCCACAAAAATGAAAATCTTTAAAAACTGAATTCGGAGATGCTATAAAATGTCATAACGGACGTCCCCGGACTCTTTTTTGAGGGATAATAAAAAACAAAATTTATTGTGCTAAATAAAAATTTTATGCATTATTTTGAGGTTACGTCATTTTTCATATTTGCCTTTCCGATAATCTGGAAATTATTTATGAAAAAAACTTTTTTTATTGCCTGCAAACAAGGTTAGTTCCGGGAGATTAGTTACTATGTTTATTTGTAAGTTCAAAGTTTTTGTCCAAAAATATTGTGTAGTTTGGAATTAACGCTCGGGTGAATTGTAACACACATAACCTCGAAATATTCAGGTACGTTGTTAGCAATATCAAAATTTTTTTGATAAAAAAACACAAAAGAAGTGAGCGGAGACGTCCATTAGCATGTTCGCTATCATTTCCCAGATTTTGAAGGAAAAATATTTATTATTCTAGAAAAAAAGCCGGGGGAACCTAAAACTGGTAAAATCGACAATTTTCTAAGTATCACATGCCCTTAAGGATTTTCTAAATATCAAATTCGTGAAGTTCTCTTAAAATTACCTACCAATTGTTAAGAGGTTTACTTTTTCGCAATATGCATTTTAAAAGTCCGCCAAATTCTGTATAGTTTGGAGATGCAATATTTTTGAGGCTCTAAAAAAAAGAATGAAGGAAAAATGAACACTTAGGATGTTGAAAATAAGATGCAACAAATCACACACCAATAGTTGTCTGTGCTAAATGAATAAGAACATCTCTTGCAGAACTGCAAATATATTTTTAAACTGATTTATTTATGATACTTAATTATACTTTAATTAATAAAACAATAAATACTCGTAAAGAGTCTCTTTATAGATTTTAATTTCTCGTACCAATTGGAAATTTGAAAAACATTACTTGTTTTTAATATATTGGCGTTATTTTCTTTATATTTATATTATTGTAGATGTTAAAAAGCGGTTTAAGGAAGGTCTATAACTGACCGAAACATCGCCATGCGTTTTTAAATATATTTCTTTTTAAATGAATGCTGATTTCTTCTATTTTGAAGGACCATTTCAATTGTGAAGAATTTTGCATGCAAGAAAAGCAGCTACTGATCCTCAGGATTAAATAAAAATTGCAAATTTCTGATAGGCAACTACTGTTAAATAAACAAGTATTATTTCATAAACTTTATTAACCCAAACTATGTATTTATAAATTACACTCATAGTTTAATTTCAATTTTTTCAATCATTTTAAACACATATATTAGTAAATGTTAAAATTGACAGCTAATGCCACTGATATGAGAACATCTTTAAAAGAGGTAGTATTTTATTTTTATTATATTTAAGATTGTTCTTTTCCTCAACTCAAGTAAATTTTTTGTTTTTAAATTATATGCGAGATCATTCCTTATGCAGGGGTGATCCACATGTACATATAAATGGTCTAAAATGTGTGTAAATACCTAAAATATGAATGAATCCGTTAGGAATACAGAGTATCTTGAGCAATCTAATCAGAAATTCTTAATTTAATCTCACTCTACATATAGACAAGAAACCATAACTCGACTTTAAGTGGGATTGAAGTAAACTTAAACTATGGTATAAACCTCAAGCGCACTTAAGAAGCTTTTGAAATTTAATTTGACTGAATATTTAAAATTCTTTGTAAATCAGCCCCTAACATAAAAAAACTGCCCTTAACCCCCTACCGCCCTTAAAACTTTCTTTTTTTCTAAATTTTGAGATATTTAGGCATATTATTCCTATGGCGGAGTGTATACAAAACTAACATTCTAGCTCATTACCGTCCTGACTTTCATGTAAATCCTTGCGTTAAAAATTGCTGTTCGTCTTAAAGTCATATTTTAAAAAACTCAAGTCTTCCAAACGTTCCATATATGTCACTGTGGGCGGCAGAAGGTTAAATAAAAATTATATCACTTTATATGCTCAATCAACGCAAACAACATGAATTTAATTAATAAAGATATACATTTTATGCAGGGCCTACAATTAATTTGTTCTAAAAATTACAAAGAATAAGTTTTTTTCCAATATCTAGAAATCTAATTTAAACATTTTCAAAAATTAGGAGTATGAATCTCAAACAACAAAAGAAAGAAAAGGAGAATTCAATTAAAAACGATAAAGAAGAAACCAAAAAGAGAAAAATAATAAAATTTTAATATATGTGTAACATATTTAATGCATAGTATGATGAACTTATGTTTTTTAAATTGATAAATATATAATTGTTAAAAATCACGAATTAATATTCATCTCTTATTTACTTTAAAATGTATTATAATAATTATTTAGTTATTATTTCGGGGGGGGGGGGGGGGAGTAAAGTGTGTAGTTCTGAATTTTTTATATTTTAGGCTCTGATATTATGTCAACTATTTTCCATCCAAATAACCTACAAACTAATTTCAAATTGAGATTGGAAAACTGAGAACAAAATCTGCCGGCAGCGCAGTATGGGTCAAATTTCAATTTTCTGGTTTAAAATCTAATATAACGAGAAAGAATAGAGATAACTAAACAAATTTTGTTTTTAAATAAAGTTCATGTTGCGTGGATTAATGGAAAATATTTCAGAATACCTACATTGCTTATTGTAGGGTTCGAAGTAAAGGGTGAAGTTGAGCATGTTCAAAAAATCGATGAACGTTTGCTTTTCTTTTTGCTGAATCTCAAAGGGAAATCCTCAAAATCCTCAAATGTATAGATGGTTTCTTGCTATCATTCTTATTTCTAGGGGTGGAAATAGATAACTCCAAGTACTTTTTTTATTATGATTCATTCAAAAAAATATAAATATTATAATATTTCATTATATATTTTTTGCATGCTAAAAAAGTAAGAAAACATAGATTATTGTTACCGCATATTTCTTAAAAATAGTGAAGTCAAACTTACTGGAGAAGTATAAATAATCTGCTTGATTTATACTTTTTTCAGCATTAAATTTACTAAAATTAATAAAAAATTTCTATCAATATCATTATTTCACTGTAAAATTCAGCAAAAATAAAAGCAAAAGGTCACTTATTTTTTAAACATGCTCAACTTCACCCCTTAATTTAACGATTAGAATGAGCAACGTAGGCATTCTTACATATTTTCCTTTATTTGACGTAACATTAACTTCATTTAACAAAAATCTTTGTTAACTTATCTCTATTCTTCCTCGTTATATTACATTTTAAACCAGAAAAATGCAATTTTACCTAAAGTGCGGCGCAGGCACATTCTCGTAGCGCGCGGCACGCTGCGCTCGAAAATTCGAGCTTACCTAGGCGCGTGACTGTAGGTTCTCTCGTCTTGCAGCCGATAACATATTTATCTCGCACTTCAAGCTCGAGAACGTATTTACCTCGCTCTCCTCGGTCTTTGTATCCCCCCCACCCCCAATTTGTTCACAGAATTTTTTTAAATTAATGGTCAAAACACTGACAACTGCAATTTCGGGAGTGTGAATTGTTTTTTGTTAAATCTCTTAACTATGACAAACACACCCTTATTACGTGTCTCGTGCTTCGCACTCCATTTTATCCAAAATGTGAACTTTTATACATTATGGCTAATACTTTTATATTAGAAACATCTTACATTTATTTATATGCCTCTGTCTGAAATTGCTTATTCAGATATTGCAAAAAAGTACAAATTTTATTTATCATGATTACTTTAATATTTGTTTCTACTTTTGCATTAAATTTTACTCTCAGTTACCCTTAAAACGTATCATTTCAAACAATTCTTAATACGCGGGAACCACACGTGAATAAATACGACGGTGAGCTTGCGTCAAATAGCTGTGGGGCTCCGATTCCAACTAAAGCCGACTGGACTGATCGGAATATTTCGCCATTTTGTGCGATAAAATCAGCCTCTCTTTGTCCCCGACAACAGCGCCATCTGATATGCAAATATATGTAGCGAAGTAGTATCTCGAAGTTATTGGAGCAATTTTCATCAAAAAGAACAGTAAATATGAATTCATTTCATTCAAAAATGTTATGCTGCGGTTAAAAACAGCCCAGTGCATCGCTCCATATTTCATCCTTTAACTTGACCCCGCAACTGTCCTAAGTTGATTAGTTCCTAATATCTTCAGCTCTGCGCTAGTTGTCCCATAACTCTCTGTTTTCACATAGAAAACAATGGGACTAAATCACGTTTTTAATTTTTTAGTAAACAAGATGTTATTTCCTTGTAAAAAAATTTTTGAAATTAAAATAATGTTACTCATTTAACATTTCGAAATACTTTTTCAATCTTTTTCGATGCATACTAAAGACAAAATATAATTTATATGGTCCTACAATAATCCTGGCGAAGTGGAATATATCTTAGATTTGAATTTGAATGAAAAGTAAAATGTGATTCTTATGGTGTATTTACACGCCTGTTTACTGGTCGCCAGCCAGCAGAAAACTCATAAGAGTAAAAGCGACAGAGAGCGGAAAATTAAAAGAAAAGTACCCTCTATCTCTTTCACTCTTATGATTTTTCTGTTGGCTGACGGCCAGTTGAGAGGCGTGTAAATACACCATTAAAGTTTATTTTCGAAAACAAATTAACAATATTATTAATGGAATGTAAAAAAATTCCTGAAGAAAAATGTGAATAGTACTAAGTTTAAAATAATCATGGGAATACTCTCGCTTATGAATATATAATGGATATAATATATTTCTATTTTAATTCAACTAAATTTAAATTTAAAACCATTTTATTTAATAATCAGTGAAAAATAAAAAATAAAATTTCTTTAATTGCTCTCTTTGATCATTATTTCCTTTTAAGTCCTTAAAACAAAGATGTTAAAACATTGATTATATTTACATCTTGGACGTTTAATAAAATTATAATTTATATTCATTCCTCTGAAAAAGTTTTTTT
This sequence comes from Belonocnema kinseyi, assembly GCF_010883055.1. Taxonomy (NCBI): domain Eukaryota; kingdom Metazoa; phylum Arthropoda; class Insecta; order Hymenoptera; family Cynipidae; genus Belonocnema; species Belonocnema kinseyi. Next base: position 95,190,711 of record NC_046662.1, read on the forward strand.
CTACAATTTGAATTATAGAATAAACTATTTTTAATGTTCTTTACTTTCGCTAAACCCTCAAATATTAAGTTTGAACTTGTACATTATTAAAACTTCTTTCACAAAACTATTTATATATTTTATTGATATAAATGTTATTTCCTGCGTTTTCAGATATAAATGTTATTTCCTGCGTTTTCAGATATAAAAAGTATTATATTTAACTTTCTCTTCAAATTCAAATATAATATTCCACTTTACCCAGTTTTTTAGGTGACGTTTTAATTCATGTTTTCCATTAGCATTTACATACATCGTTTGGAAAATTGCTTTGAAATATAAAATGAGTAACATTCATTTCATTTCAATATTTTTTTTACGAAAATAACATTTTGTTTATTTCAAAATATGAAAAAGTGGTCTGCTCGTATTGCTTACAATGCAAAAACAGGGAGTGATGGGACAAGTAGCGTCGCGCTGAAGATATTAGGAACTAAGCAACTTAGGACACTAAGGGGTCGCTATTTTGTTTTCAGATGCACAGGGCTGGTTAAAAATGAATTATATGAATTTAGTGGTGCTGTCTTTACCTTTTGTTAACAGGCTCTAAGATTTGACAAAGAAATCGAAAAAGAAGTGATACATTAACAAAAAGAGAGGGTGGGGGGGGGGGTTCGATCGCCTTCCTACATCTAAGTTCTGCTGTAGTGTTTTGTAATGTCAATATCTCAAGTAATCACATGAGCATAGTGTTCTTCATGGACAATTTATTTCTTTTGTATAAAAGTCATTTTCTCTTAAATAACTTATTTGTGTATCTGGTTATGAAAGTTCGCAACGCTTTATACGCTATGCGCAAAGGTGCATGCTTCCCACTTGAAGTGTTGACGTGCGGTGTTTTAGTGCAAAAGTGACCTGCTTTTGTATACTGCTGTCTCCGCATGGCTTTATTCGAGTAAGCGACAGAGTATCTCGAACGATTCTTGAAGAGGAAGCTCTCATTTTCAAAGAGATTTTCAACGGTCCGCAAATGTTTAAAGTACGCAAGGAGAAAAGACATTTATTGTCACGTGTAATAACAAACACCAGTGGCATAGCCAAGGGAGGGGTTTTGGGTG
>NC_046662.1:95191817-95211069 GCF_010883055.1 Belonocnema kinseyi
ATGGAAGAGGCACATCTACTTCCTTATGCATACCGTCTCAGTCCTCCGTTTATCCGATATACCTTCCTAAAATACTTCCACGCCCACTCTCATAGGTAATGAGGTGTCTCCCTAATAGAAATTGTCCAGAACCCTAATAAAACTATTCGTTTCTGAAACACAAAATGTGAACCATAATAATGTAAACTTTAAGCCTGAAAATATTTCTATAGAAAATCTTCACATATCGAAACCGCGATAAAAACTAGCATTTTGAATCTATTTTCCGAAACGCTGAAACCAAAATTTCTCGCAGATTATAGACGAGCACAAACGGCAGGTAATCTATGGTACTCATTGTAAAATGAAATCAGTACCCATTTTTTCGAATGAGTTTCTCAGCACATAGTTTAATTGAATAGGTTTAAAAGGAAAACAGAACAGTGTTTTCACGAAGAAAAATGGATGTTCAAAAGTAAAATCTAGATGTTCAGGGTTAACATATTATATGTTTAACTATAGGACAACAATCTAGGTGTTCTAAGTTAACATCTGCAGATCTTAAAAAGTGAAATGTTACCCTCTAACATTCAAAATTTTCAACTGACAAATCCGAGATATTAAATGTATGGTTATGTCAAATTACGTCTGTAAATATTTGAGGAGTTTACTTATTTATGGTCATTTAATGAATTAATTGTTAACTTATTTGTGAATTTTAAATTAAACTTTAGTGTTCGTACACGAACGACAAACAGATAAAGGATATAAAATGTTGACCAGATGATGCATTCAGTCAAGTTGAGGTTACATTCAATATTTCTAATTCAAAATAAAAACGGGGAAGAATAATCGGAGAACGAATGATCTCTAATCTGAATTAAATATTCTATCTATTTTAATTTACTTAAATTCAAATTTTATTTCAAATTTATAAACCTTTTGTCAAATGTGTTACGTAAATAAACCTAAAACATAAGATCGTTGTTCTCTTCTTTAGACAGAAAAAAGTCGTTATCCAATTTTATTTAAGGACATCTAATTTTTATTCTGTGGAAATGTTCCAAAATTGTAATATACAATCATTTTAATATTGAATATATATAGCTTTCAAATATAGTCGTGAAATTGCAATGCGCGATGCGCATGCGCTTGAACGGTTTCAACATCTGAATGTGATTCAGTTTAACATAAAAATATTTTTACGCGCAACATCTTAAAAAGATGTTAAACGTTTGGCATGACTATCTGCGTATTAGGTGCTACAATCTTACCCTTTGAACATCTACATTTGAACATCCATTTTTCTCCGTGTTGTTTGCTTGAAAGTAGACACTCAATATTTAAAAGTTAAAATAATCTCAGTTTGTATTTGTACGCAACACAATGTCATTCAAGCGAACTGCTGGCACTTCCATGTGGATTTACGTAACGGAAAAACCGCGTGCTTAACCAATCAAGAAGGAAAATTTAAATTTAGGAAATTCAGAAAATTTGTATATACAAACGCTAATGTATTTGTCAACGATATTGGATCATTTAATGTCTATCAAATTTCTTTGGAGAAAAATTTTGACACTGAACTAGTTGAATAGCAAATGTAGTTAATACTGCTGCATTATTTATTATATAATTGAAAACATTGAAATATAAAATAATACTATACTACATTGAACTGTTATTATTAATATTATATTTATTATCAGACTGAGTATAATGTTAAATAAAAAATTTTAAAGTTAATGTTAAAATAGGAATAATATAATAATAATTATTATTATAATAATAAATATCTTAACAAGTTTTATGTCTTACAATAGTAGCCTATTTTTTCCTTGTAAGCAGTACCTCACTTTCTGTTCAGACATAAAAAACCCCCTTTTGTCTAATCCTAGCTACGCCACTGACAAACACGTTTCCGTATTAGAAAAAAGATTTTCAAAACATTTATAACCACGTAGAAAAATAAAGTTTTCTCATTGAAAATTTATAAAAACTTAAACAATAATTAAACGAGAACAAATTGATACCCATTTTATAATTAATTAGGAAAAATGTATGCATAGTGATAATAACAAAATATCACAATTATAGTATACGCTAATACATAAAACGGATGTTCTAGAATATAGCGAGCTATAAAAATTAAAGATTATAAGTTTAACAAATATAAATTAATTCAACGTAAACATTTTTTTCTTACAAATTTTTATTTTTATTAAATATAGATTTCCTTCAAAGATAATGGTGAAGGATTCTTGGCTTTCCTTTTATAAGATATGTTAAATAATTATGATATTTTAACATCCCATGTACATTAGATAAAAATCAAAAAAATTCTTGAGGAACTTTTCGGAAAAAATTCATAGTGTATTTGAAGTGAACCAATAATTTACCTAAATGTCCTGGTAAATATTACGAAACACTCCTTTTCATAGATTTTTTTATTGATTAAGGCTTTCTCGCATCCCATAACTATTTTAGGATTGAAAATTAAAATAATTTCCCCAGTACTTTTTAAAAAGAACCTAGTAGAACATTTTAATTTTTACATAAAAGTGTAGATGGAATGTCAAACAACCATATAAAAAACCATTAATTATACGCCAATACGTTTTAAGTATTATTTGAGACAAATTTCTTACTTTTAATTGATTATATATCATTTCATTTTTTGAATAGCCAGTCCAATTATTTTAATTATCTTTATAAGTAGAAGATGGTAGAAAATAGAAATAAATCAAAAATACCATGAAAAAATAATCCCTAAAGAAGTCAAGTTACACACGTTAAAAATGAAAAAGCTCAGTACCCGACGGCTTTCCACCGATTTTGATGAAACCTTTTGCATTATTTTGCTGAATATATCTAGTTCATAAAACGTTTTAAAAATCTGTGCTCTAATTTAAAAATCAATTTTCTTCCATTGTTTTGTGGGAAACATCCCTAAAAAATAGTTTTTGACGATTATTTTTTAAAAGTGCATTAGTAAAAAATTAATTTTTGCAGGCAACTTGTACATAAAGTATATGTAACAAATAAAGGTATTCACTTTTTCTTCTTCGGCCTTATTTTCCGAGATTTACACCTGGTTGTAGGGGGTGAGTTGTACCGCGCAGGTCCCACACTACCTGCCGTAGCTAATATCTCCAAATGAGATAGTTTTTTGATGAAAATGCATAAAACCTAAGTTGTAGAACGGAAAATTCTATATAATTTTAGTACTGTCCACATTCATCCAGAAACGACCCTTTTTCCAGATATAAGCTAAGAAAGGAGCGTACGACCTGCGCGATACAATGCACCCCATACGATCATAATTTTGTATGTATATTTTATGTAAAATATGTCTGCAAAAATTCATTGTTTACCGATGCGCCCTTTCCAAAAAAATCGTCAAAAACCACTTTTTGGGGATGTTTCCCACGATTTAGGGGTCATTATGCATCAACATTATTTGTTATTAACTTCTTATGCCTTTAGGAATATGCATGCAAAATATAATTCATTCAATTTTTTTCAAAGTTTATAAATATTAAAAATGTTTGGTTCGCTATATTAAATTTTTTAATATGGCTTTTTTGGAAATTTAGAAAAGATGGATTTTTAAATTAACGTACAGATTTTGTTTTTCAACATTTTACTAGACATATTTAGCAACACAATGCAAAGGGTTCCATCAAAATCGGTGGAAACGCGCCGGGTTCTGAGGTTTAAGCCTTACTTGACTTCTCCACTCATTCAGATTTTATAATTTCAATATCTAAAAAAGTCGGATCCTTTATTAAATATGAGGTGCCTTTCCTTTCTTTTGAAGTATTATTTTTATAGTACAAACAGATAATGTTTCAAGACTGGTATTGTATATTCGCTTAAGTTTTTCATAAAATATTTAATCTTCTATACATTTTTTAATATCATTAAGGATATAAAGCAAACCAAATTTTTCGTCCTAAAAATATTTACAATGTTTCTATAAAATGCAGAAGCAAAAATCTCGATATCGAGTAGGTAAAAGGTAAAGATTCTACCAGTCACACAGTAGGGCAAAGAAGTTTCTGTGGACAAATCAATTTTTCGTTTGCGATTTTTATTCGAGTTAATCGTAGATTTTTAATAAAAGATTTTTCAATTACTGAAAGACTTGTTTTTTTGGATTTTTATTTAAAAATTTTAGTAATTTTTTATTTAACAACAAAATTAACTTTTTTTTTAAGTTTTTGGATGTAACAATTTTTTCAGATTTTTAGATTGATGCAATGAAGTCTTATATCTGTACTAAAGATTATTAGAAATAATTTACAGTGGGTAAGAATAATTAAGAAACCAATTTTGTCAGGCTATAAACAAATTAATGAACAAAAGTTATTTTTTATCACACTGCCATCAGTAGTCCGATTTTAGGTACTGTGAATGATATCTAAAATAGCACTTCTTAGCCTAGGCCATACATTTTTTACTTAGGATTCAGTGTACTATAAAGCAACTAAGACTGCGATCTGATTGGTTGATGGACATTTATATCTGCAGTTTATGGTACGATGGGTGCAGTGAATCCAACTTTGGCATGTAAACGTACACTTGCGCTAACTGGTATGATGAAAAATAATGTGGGACTTGTCCTTTGTCTTTCGAATTGAATTGGATTAGATTGGAATGGATTGGAATATATTGTAATGGATTGGATTTGATTTGATTAAAATGGATTTGATTGGATTAGATTGTGATGGATTGGATTAGAATATATTGGGCTAGAATGGATTGACTTATAATGGATTGGATTAGGACGGCTTGCATTGGATTATATCAGAATGTAATGGATTGGATTGGAATGAATTAGAATGAAATAAATTGTATTGCCTCTCGAGTTATTAGATTAAGACTTTATGCAATTTATTTGCGCTTATGTTCGACTAATGTGATTGAAAATAGTATGTGATACTCGGCCCCTAGATGACACCTTGCCTGATGTGAATTGCAGTACTCATTTAGTCTCGGCTACGACTCGACTCCGACTCGTACGGCAACTTTCAACTAAGAATGTCTTTCCGATTACCCTTTGATATGATACTACATAAATTTACAGGAATTATTAATTAATTCAAATATTTCAATTAAAAAATTTAGAGTTGGGGTTCAACGAATAAGCTTAAATTTGTTTACAAAATTAACTGAGAATATATTTTTGGTGACTCTTTGTTACGTTACATTTAATATTTATTTATTAATTATATTCAAACCATTTTTATAAACAGTCGACTACTTCTGTTTATGATACTTGGAAATTAACAACAATTATTACTTTTTAACCTATTTTCAAAACTACCAGTAATGTTGAAATGGATCAGTAATGATTCTTTGCGTTGATATATTTTTTGTTTTTTATCATTTTTTAAATTATTCATCATTTTTTCCAATTTGGAAAATATAATAGGAACGTGTCGTCGAAAAGACATTATTTTTCGATTCCGCGATTAAAAATGGAGCGCATTCATTAAAAAATAGCCAAACTTTGAATTTGTTCATGAAAATTGCTTAAATCATTAATAATTCCTGTGAATTTGCAAACTATTGTAGTATGAAATATCAGAAAGAAGTTCTTCGTTCATTGGGTAAAAAATAAGCGCATTCTTTGCAGAATAGCCAAGCTCTGAATTTGTTTATGAACATTTTTTAAATTAATAATAAGCTCTTGTAAATCTGTAAAGTGACATAACAAATATCATCGGAAATTAATTCTAATTTGATTCTCTAGAAGAAAATTTAGCCTATTCGTTGAAAAATATCCAAACTGTGAATTTGTTTTACCACGGATATAAGATCTGCAGTGGTAGACCAAATTTTTCAACAATCATGCCACTGGTTACATACTGTCCGGCCGGCCGTGCGACTAGACATTTCGTATTTAGTTTATGTTTTTTGTTCTTTTTATAACTAATTATTCATTGAAAAATTGGTTATTTTAGTAATTCAGGTGATAAAAACTCATACCCAAAGTGACATATTCATGGACAATTTAAAACATCAGACAGTGATTGAAATTTTTAAAAGAATGATTTTTAAAGACTCACGTGAAATCAGCATCAATAAAACAGTTTCCAGAAAATGAGCAGTCCTTGGTAGAACAAGAATTAGGATTTTCCTCTTCTTCTGTCATCACATATGTGATATTAAATCCATAAACATCTAGAAGATTGTCCAGAACTCGCACATGATGTCCCTCAAGACGTTCTAATTGAAATCGAATAACGAGAAAGGGCCTGTAGGTCTTGAGCCATCTAAATTGAAAAACGTTCGCCTCCGTGATCTCCTTGAGGAGGGTAGCTCCAAAGTTTGTACTCTCCGATTCATAATAAGCATATTCCGTGAAAGACAAACCCGTATGAACAAACAATTGTGTTAGGTAAACGATGATGGATCCATTAGTCGAAGGAATCTCAGAAGCGTCAATTATCCATCGACATCTGATGGGCACAGGAAATGGGCCAGGAAAATTGAGAGTTTGTATAACCCCTCGTCGTGCAACCAAGTGTTCCTCGCAATCAGAACTTCCAATCTTTACCACGAAATCCAGCAGCCAAAAGTGCAGTAGCGTCAATAAAAGGCCACAGGAGGTCGACCACATTTTTATCCGGTGCGCCTGTGGCAGAAAAAAGGTTTCGTCGAGTCATTTTTTTACGGGTAAATGTAATTGGGGGAAACTCTTTGGGTAGCTTCCAAGAACTGAGTGAGGCTTTGCGTCATTCACTGCTTGAGAGGTCCGTTAAAGAAACTAGTGTTTCCCCTTTTGTATTCTCTTTGCAGCACTCCGTCACTGAGAATTGTCAAGGGGATACGGTACTGCCGGCAGTACCGTCTCACTGGCCAAATGCTTAGCCTTTCATTTGGTACGCATTTATCCGTACCTACTGAAGGTGTTTAAGTAATTGGTCCAGTTGGAATTTAGCTTTTTACTTTGCGTTTTGTGTCGATGGCTCTTATGAATAACGACCTATCGTTTTGTTCCCATTCCACAGCACGGAGGAAAATTCCTGTATTGGAAATGGATTCATCTAGGAAGCCATTTCGAAATAGTAGGTATAGGAAATAAAATTTGTTAGTTTATGGACCAGTAGTCGAATAAGGACGAAGATCATCTCGTAAAAGCTTTTTGTTAAATGAATAATCTACTATCATGATTTGCATTAATTTCATTCTATAGACCAAAAAAATAAATTTCATCCGAATGTTGAAAAAAATGATTTAAGCTTGCGAATGGTAATTGCATTCACATTTGTAAATTTACTGCAACGGCTAATGTAGTTAACAATTTTACTAAACTTCTTTTACTAAAATTTAAGTAAAATAGAGGAATATTGTAACTATTATATAACAGATTATATAATACAAACAGCGGAGGAGTAGTGGAACACTAAAATAAATAGAGAAGTACGACTATTAGTCGGAACTTTCCCTGAATTAAATAAGTGATTTACGTTTCACAAAGTCTGAATAATGTTAGGAAGGTGAAAAGAGAATTTGACCAATTTTTGTTGCTATACAATTGAGATCAAATGATTCTCTGATTTCTAGAATACATGTTCTAATGGTTTTCGCATTTTTTTAATTTTAGATTTTTTGTAAATTTTTTAGGTTTGGTAATTTAGGTTTGGTCACTTCAAGAATACGATTATTATATTAAGATTAGAATAAAAAATACTTCAGTGTTTCAATTTCACGTAGGAAAATTCTTTTTGCTCAAATTTTAATTCCAATCAATTCTAATTTCAATCATTCTGGCCACCTTCACAGTATAGTTGTTTCTGATTTCATTGAGAACTCCACTGGGACGTAGATCCCCTTCAAAAACGCCCAAAATGTTTACTTTTCTTAGGAAAATAATAATAATAGTCTCTAATAATTGTTCTCGACAAAGAGAATATACGTGTACGTAATTGTTTATAAATCCCTATGGGAATGATTACACTTGATTTTGTTTGCATTTTTTTAAATTTTAGTTTATCATTATTACCAACTGAAGTTGTTCTGGCAGGTAACGGCTCGATTTGTCCAGCACAAATATATTAATTACAGTTTCTTTATGAAAAGATACATTTTTTAATACATTAAAAGTGCCCTTTCTTAACTAGATTTTGTGCGCACTTTAGAAAGTAGTAAATTTATTTCTGGTTATAGGAGTGTACTCACAGAAAAAACGAAAGATAAAGTTTATGTCGATTCCAGGTGAAAGATTCACCGCAACAGAAATTAACCTTGCTGGATAAACTTTACATTAATCGAAGATAATTTCCGATTTTTAATTTTACCAGGATTGCTTATTCTACATGTTTTACCGAAATTTACTCACTTTAGCGTGACGCAGTAGACGAAATCAAAATTATTCTCCTAACCTGGTTGCAACTTTCGCCAAAATTAATTTAATTTTCAACTATTGCAAGTCTTAACTACAACAAATTTTAAATTTTGTTTTTTCTGTGTTCTTTTAAATCTGGTGTCCTGATTTAGAACTCGAATTCACTCATACTTTGCCGTTTTCCCCTTGCTGCTAAGGACGCAGTATCAGACGCCAGCTTTTATTCCATCGTAGGATAAACTTTGGCCAAATAGCATGTAAACTTTAACAGCGGGAAATCTTACATGCAACCAAATTTAACTTAAGTTTTTTCTGTGCTTAAACTGAAAACCAAATTTATGTGCACGGAAACCGTATAGCATCCGTCTAACTAGTTGCATAATGCACAAGATCAACATTTTGAATCTCAAACTGACATAGATTTTCTTATTACATGTTAAATTTATTTGAAACCGCTTTTAACTCAAAACCTACTAAGTATTTCGTTCGAAAGAGGTGAAAGAGGTGAAATTTTATAAGTTTTGCTCTTCGATTTAATTGAGTTTTTAATTTATGAAAATAAGACTTAATGTACAATAATAGCTAAAAATACATGTTAATGTACTATAGGAATCTTTAAACTGTAAAAAGTAGTGTGTATATTTTTGATATATGTTTTTCGATATTCAAGATTTTTTTCTGTCATCCGAATATAATACTTTAAGTTTATGCCTTACGGAGAATATTCTCCTTATACTGTCGAAAAAATCCTCTGCATATTTAAAAGAACTGTACGTGCGTACAGCATTTTAAAAGTTTCTTATTTTCATTTCAGATAGTTTTCAAACAATATTGAAATTTTGCATCAGTAACAACCCTTATAGTGTGTTCAATATTTAAAGGGCTCCATGGCAGATTCACGTAAGTGCCGAGACAACATTTTATTTTTAAAACTGATTTTTGACACTATAATTAAAGGCATGTAGTACATTTTGATGTCACTTATTAACAATACAATGTGTCTTTTCCCTCGAACTTGTACTAAGGAAAATGAAAATATCGATCCGAATTTTCCTCATTTCATGGATAATTTTTTTGCGCATGGCGAGCCGACCAGTTTGAATTCATACTGTTTATTATATTATATACTATATTATAACTAAATCAAAGACTTGCGTTTTTATTTAAGAGTGTTTCACACCGTTTGACATGGATACTCTACTTTCTGAAATTTATGAAAATTTCTGTTTCCATAAATTCAAAAATCATTGGTGCCAAGGACTTCTTATGTCTCACACACTTATTTAACTTTTTTAATGAATATTTTGTAACACACGGAAACATATTGAAAAAGTTATATTAGATTCTATTGTTAACTTTTGCCTTCTGCCGGTTAAATCGTGGCTGATATGGTGGTCGGCGAATAAGAGATAACAGAATTCTTCCCAAAATACCAAAGAAATATTAATTTAATACGCTTTCGGGATACAAATAAGGCCTCAGAATACTTATATGATTTAGTTTTTGCGTTTGAATATTTTGTAAAAGAAAGAGACAGTGTATATCTAAAAAAAAATTATACAGAGGGATATTAATGCACGATAATTCAGATTTCAAAATATTAAGATCTTTGCATTCGATCTTATTGATACTTAGCTTATTTCTTTTCATTGAAGTAAATTACGTATGCAATCCCCTTTTTACGTTCTTATCATTTATGATATAGAAAGTATTAGAATCGACAAAAATTCCACACATCACTTTTTAAACAGATCTCCACGTTTTTAGGCCCACTAAAACCCAACATACAATTTTGATGATTGCATCTGTCTGTCTATCCGAGAACCTATCCGTAAAAACGATAACTCTAGAAAAAATAAACGTATCAAATGGTACGTGGATACACTTTTTTCAGATCCTAAAAAAAAGAACGAGTACGTCAACAGGCATTCCTTGACCAACGGTAATGGTTTTATTCATCGAAAATTGTATTCAAAAATCGAATATTCCTTTTTACACCAAATGACGGCAGAAACGATCACAGATACGTAAACAAGTTTAAAAAATATTTACAGCTTTTTGAAAGACCTTCAACTTTATTCTCCATCATTTTTTGATCAGACTTGATATTCTGCTTTTATCAATCGAAAATACTATGCGAAAAACAAAAAATTCCAAACTAAACGACGCGACGTGAGATACGGAAAAGAACTTCAACGACGAATTGCAACTTTTAAAAACACCTGCCAAATTGAATACAAATTACGGGACTCGTTATTTTGGTTTCATTTATCTAAAATAACACGAAAAAAATCTAAAATTCATATTTTGCGCCAAACCTCGAGAAACACGGAGAACATGTTTTTCAAGAATTTTAGCTTTCAAAAATTCCTACAACATTTCTTGAACTATTTTTTTGACAAATTCCTATTTTTAGCATAACAACGCGAGATGCGGAATAGAAAAAGCTTTGAACAATTTAATCTTTAAGTATACTTCACTGAGTAATAGATTAACTATATGGAAATACATACAAAAAACTGAAATCTACAAGAAACTTTTTTTGCTAAACTTTCATTTAATCATTCCGAGTGCAAATAATAAATATCTGAGCGCGAAGCGCGAGATCTAGCAGACGCGTGCCTTAGAAGCGCTCAGACCAATGAACAGTTTTGTCATTCAAGTGGAGAACGATTAGCTTTAATGGTGTTGGTTCAATCCAACTTCGATTTTTTTTAATAGGTACGGCACTGATTCCATATATATTTTTTCCGAAGGATTTGTGAACGAAAGAAGGAAAACTTGTCGAATATGTGGGGTTTCGCGAGATCCTTGGATCAATAAAATGTTGAAAAATAACAAAATTTTTTGAGGAAATTATTATTTTCCCGAAAAATATGAATTTTGCGAAAGATAGAAACCAGCTGGTAGCAGGCAGCAGCATTTGAAAGATTAGAATCGTTTGCTAATTTATTTTTTTACTCACAATTCTGACATAATAGAAGAATTCTAGAGATTCACGGCTCTTCCAAAGGGCCAGGTCTTGAAGATGATGTCCCCAAATTTTGCGAAATACGTTGCGAAATGGAGCAAAAAGCAGAGAGAACTGACATGCCCTGTCTGTGTTTTTGTAACTGGGTTTGTGTTGAACCGCCAGGCTAGCTGTTACCTTCACTCTATACGCTGAATCGGGGCGCCCTTTGTTATCGACCAATTCAATATTTTGTAGGAAATTGTATTTACCTTTTTTTGTTATAATTATTAATGCTTCTTTTATTTTCCTATTGAAAATTGCCTAATCTTTGGCTGTTTCTCATTTCTTCCGTCGCAAAAATGTAAAAAAATTACGATTATACAAATAAATTATTCGAAAAGTGTCCGAATGATATTTATTTCCCAGTAGTATTTTCCAAACAAATAATTTATTCGCCGGGAAAGCATTAAAAATTATTGCTTGACATGTTTACAATACGAAAAAAAAAAGTTGAAAAAAAGATTCGAACCCACGGCAGCGCGATCACCAGTCAGACTCTGGTCCACTGAACCAGTGCATCTTGTTGGTAGTTCATGCGCGCGAACTGGTAGAGTTTATGCACCCTTGGCTATTGTTATTTACAAACGCTCATAGGTCTTACAAGGGACCAAAAAGTCCGGGACACTAGTCTTTTTATTTTTGAAGTAATATCGATTGATGATAGTCTCATCAAAAAGTCAATGTCCCAGAAAAGGTTTTCCCCTTTGCGAATTGTAGTCTTAACCCACAGTCGATAACGAAGGGCGCCCGATTCCGCGTATGGAGTGAAGGTAACAGCTAGCTTGGCGGTTCAACACAAACCCAGTTACAAAAACACAGGCAGGGCATTTCAGTTCTCTCTGCTTTTTGCTCCATTTCGCAACGTATTTCGCAAAATTTGGGGACACCATCTTCAAGACCTGGCCCTTTGGAAGAGCCGTGAATCTCTAGAATTCTTCTATTATGTCAGAATTGTGAGTAAAAAAATAAATTAGCAAACGATTCGAATCTTTCAAATGCTGCCGTCTGCTATCCGCTGGTTTCCATCTTTCGCAAAATTCATATTTCACGAAAAAATAATCATTTCGTCAAAATATTTTTTTTATTTTTCAACATTTTATTGATCCGAGGATCTCGCAAAACCCCGGGTATTCGACAGGTTTTCTTTCTTTCGTTCACAAATCCTTTGGAAAAAATATATAATAATATATAATGCTTCTAATAATGTTAAAATATTTATGTATAGAGTTTGTATATGATAAAACTTACGTGTATTTTATTTACTTATATTTACGGTACGTGTATGTGCAATGTACATACATAATACACAAACATACACTTAACCTTAACTGAAAGTGCTTATCGATTTTTTAATTATTCTGCACTCGAGGTATCGTACGATAATTTGATCAGATAGAAATTTAATATAAACTGTAATAGATCAGAAATCGTTTCCTGTCCCGTCTTTCCATTATAGCAAGCCATTTGCCGGAAAATATCGAAATACTTTGCATAATGTCTAATTCGTATAAGATTAATGTCCCAGTAATCGCTTATTTTTAGCATTTTATAACAGTAAATATAAATTAAATTCATTTAAATTAAATAAAAAGCGAGAAAATTGGTATAACGATTACCCGGCCTAAAGTAACAATTACTGGATCGTTTACGTTAACATAAATTATAAATTATTTTTATAACAAAATTGCACTTAGAAATTTATTTTTTAGAATAAAAAAATGTTGGAAAATTCAAATGCAAACGCAATTAAAGAGAGAAATTTTGAAACGCATGTAATATGCTATTGAGATTAATATGTCTGAAGTGGAAACGATTTTATTGTACCTTGCCTTGACCTACAGTAAACCAAGATGTTTACAAAATTTACATGACATTACTCTAGGGTCTAGAGTTAAATTGACATTGTAATTTGCATCTATAAGAGTTAGATTAAGTTTTGCGTAAAATATAATTTCAGTGCAAAGGAGATACTTATTTTTAAAGGTACTTAAAAAGCTCAACGTTAATGCCGATTAGGGATAAAATCCTTTTTTTTAAGCGGCCGGGTTAAATTTTTATAAGGCAAAGAAAAGCTATTCATGTTGTTGGTTATAGGGGCCCGTAAAGCATTTCAATTTATGTAAATGATTAATTTTTAAGTGTTTTTGAAAGTAAAGTAATGCATACTTAATTATTACAATTAAACATTCAAACACATCTGTTGAACAACTATTATTGGCCTATTATATTATGATCTACTTTACAAAACTTAAACGTGTAAATGCCTTAGAGCGATGTATGTGTGAATTTCAAGTTATTAATCAAATTTGCATAGAGTTTATCCGAGTAATTGGTGCAAAATAGATGAATGTTCACAATATGCAATTCGGTCTAGGCTTCAATAATCCGGTGCAGAAATTCTTTCATCTTTTCCTATTTGAAGTTGGGTACTGATATAGCCCATATCAGACTATCTACTCCAGAAAAAACTGGTTGGGACCCCTATCAGAATATCTAGTATAGAAAAACTGGTTGGGGCCCCTATCAGAGTATTTAGTCTACAAAAACTTATGGGTGCCCTGTCAGGTTCTAGTGAAGAATTTCGTGCCTTGTATAGGTATGGCAAATCTATCTGTATCCTGTATTTTTTTAAGAAAAAAATTTCATCTTTATGAAAAACCATAAATTTTCAGAAAAAAATACATTTACTGTCATTGTAAAAAGTCGAAATGTAACAAGAAGAAAAATTTCAATCGATTAAAATTATTTATTTAAACATTATTTTATTGAAATTTCTATTAACAGTTTATTTCACATTTGCATAACGTCTTATACTAATAAATATTTATTTAGAAAAAGAAAGTTAAAAATTTTTTGAGCTATATCTTATAAGTATGGCTTTTTCATCGAGTTTCAACTCGTAGGTTTAGCGTAATGGTTAAGACTCCTGACTGCTAGGCGATAAAATATTCATCAGGTAATAGAAAGGGTCTAGACAGGGCTCTACCAATCGTCGGGCGATAAAAGGGCACTCTCCTTAGGGCCTGCTCATATTCTAGCTAGAATATGGCTAAAACAGCGTTACCGAACAAGTCAGGCCCTTTCCATTTCCCCCGATCAGCGCCCAATTAGAAATAGGGAAATCTATCCAGGGCCCTACTAAACCTCGATCGGAATTTCTACATGGGATAGCAAATGGAAGAAGCGCATTCATAACCTATATTTAAGTAGGTTGCTGTTATATTTGTAAATTCAAAATTGAAAAACTAAAAAAATGACTATCGAAATGTAATTAAATTACGTAAGATTAATGGTTGGATAAAAGTAATTATTTATTTTATACTATTTATGAATAGTATAAAATAAATTTCAAATTCGCAAATGCCGGAAACCTCTATAGTAGTCAGTCGAAAATAGGCCCATCTTAGGTGGATACGCCTTCGCGTTTCGCACTTGTTTTCGTACGCTAACCTGTAAAAAAATATTGCTGAAAATTTACAATGAACGTGTGATTTTCCCACAACAATCATAGAACATAAAAATACCAGTGACTGTTGTGGGAATTTTACACTAAAGTGTAACTGTAAGAAAAATGTAATTTCACAAGCTTTATGTAAGCTTCCAACTATTTGTGTAATTTCACACACGGAGTGTAATACATTTTACAGCGGCGATATAAAATTCCATAATCCTTGTAATTCCGCTGTTGAACGCTTGCGATGGAGTTGTGCTTCCATTTTTACATCTTCTATTATGATCGATAACTTGCGAGTAAATTCTTTACAAAATTCTGCAAAATGTTGGTGGCATTGTCGGCATTCGGATATATTTTAGAATTGAAATCGTCGGTTGTGTTGTGTTGAGCGCATCAGAAAGGCAAGTGCAATGTGTTTGTCATGAATGCATTGCTTCGCATATTTGGAATGCTTGCGTAAAATATAATTTTGAAGGTTATGGTTGTTTAGGTCGCAGATGATAGAAATTAGGAAGTGCATATTTCGCCCACTGATTATTTATAAGTTTGCTGCATATTTCTTTTGTAACAGAAAACCAAAAAAAAAGTTTAATGTTTTCTGCTAAATAAAAACATGACTCCTTTTATTCATATATCTTATTATTCTTCCGATTCGATTTAATGTAAACATACATTAAGCGATTCTAAATACCCGGGCTTTTCATTGCGCATGCGCAAACTTTTTCATGTGGCATTTTACAGCGTCACTAGAATTTCACAAGGCGAATGTAAAATTCCATTCTTCCAAAACTGCTTTATACCACCTGTGTACGATTTTACACTATCGTGTTATTTCTACCTAATTTTCGTAAATTTCCCACAGTAACCGCTGGAATTTTTATGTCCTATGATCTTTGTGGTAAAATTACATGAAACTTTTTATAGTGTATATATGCGTGAATTTCTAATTATTTTTAAATTATAATAAATATTGTAACGTAAGCCAAAAACTGTGAATCAGGTCCCTGATGAAATGCAATTATCTTTAAAATAAGCTAACTTTTTTTTTAAATTTTGTTTTAATCAAATAATTTAATTCGGATCATTTCTAAATTATTCATTTAATGTCTACTCTAAATTGCCTCATCTGTTAGAAAAACATTTTTTTTTTAATTTTGAAGATCATATAACTTTATAAGTTTTTGTTAAATGTAAAACTGTCCTGAAGATAATTTGTAGCAATTTTTGTTATTTTCCAGAGTCTTCAAAGAAAATTCTGGAACTTATAACAAAGATTGTTTGATGTTTTAAAATGCTCTCCATTTTCTCATCTGACCGGATTAATGATTAATCTGATTGACGAAATTCACCTTTATTGTAAGACCTTCAAAACGTGTGACAAAGATGGATTCAATTGATCGAATTTTTCATATTAGGGGAACATGGGGCAAAGCTGGAAGAATTACCTTTAGGATTTTTTTCCGCATATTCAAATACTCACTGACGACAACGCGATAAACCAATGTACGATCTACTATATCTTACGCGATGTTTCGTTTGCACCTGCCCATTCAGCCTCCAAAACTACTTTTTTCAATATGTTTAAAAGTCAAAATTATAATTGGGCACGAAAACGATTTATGCGTCTCATAACTTGTAAAATAACGAACAAATTATGACAAATTGATATGAGAAATCTTGGGAGCGACTCTAAACGTAGTTCCTACGATTTCCAATAGAAGACGTCACACCGCAGAGGAGATGTCACATCGTCCCCTTTTGTCCCTGTCGTTATTTTGCCCCATGCTCCCCTATAGCGTGGCTACAACACGCAGGTAACCAAACAGATAGATATGCAGACTGACATCCACACATTTTTCGTTGGATTCTTGTTTTTTTTTCAGAAGTTTGCATCAGTTTGATTGTTGGACGTTAAATGGGATTTTTAATTTGGATTTTGAACTAATTTAAATATCTTAAATATATTATATATATATGTGTGTGTGTGTGTTCATATGCGCATACATACAGACATATATACAGGCATACAAACGGGCATATATGCAAGCATGCAGGCATACCTACAGAGAAAGACGTACATGCAGACATTAATAAATACATATATTTTATTTTGCAAATTTAGAAACAGGCAGATATAAAAACATAAAGACACACAAACACACATCCGCATAGACAGAATCACTGGCAGATATACTGACAGATATGCAGGCAAAACTATATGCAGAGATGCAGACACACATAAAGAGAGAAACACAGGTATACACACATACATACAGGCAGATATGCAGTCAAAAAAAAATGATTTTTGGAATCTGCGAGTTCCGAAACGTAAATATTCGTTAAAAACTAGAGAGGGAAAATGTGGACGATTTCATTACGTTCACACGACATGATATATTGAATTAAAAGTTGGAAAATTAAATAAAAGATGCTAAAGAACGCTTTGATGGACCTAAACTTTTAGAATAACAAGAAAAATTTTTTTTTATTTTCAAAATAATAATTTAAAAAATGTATGGCCACACAACCGTCCCATCAAGCCCCTTATTCAATTGCCTAAAATTTTAACTCAATATTTGATTTCTTGTGAACGTGAGTTATTGGTTTTAAGTAAAATTGGACTTACTTTAAAGCCTGATTACCTTAATTATTAAAGAATTAAACTTTAATTTCAGAAAAACTTTATTCAAATAAACTACAAAATAATCAAAAATTATGCTTAAACCTGAACAAATTTTACTGAATTTATTAAGAACTATTTTAAGGCTTAGCAGTTGTATCTCGGCACAGAGAAAATATTTGGTCTACGCTTACTAAATTAATTTCGGTGAACATAGATAGTCTTTCCAGTTTCCCTGGGCTCACCGACAATATTTGTTTTTTGCTCACCACATTTTGGTGTACCTGAACAAGACCTTATTTTTTAACCTGTGCCAGTAAATTTATTTTCTGCCTTAGAATTATGGAAAATGTTTTCAGAAAACCTATCCTACACGCTACTTAATATCACATGAAATTTTAAAGCAGTTTAATTTATTTGCAATTCTCAAGACATTTTAAAGTTTCAATTGATAATAATTTTAAAACATTGAAAGTTTGAAATTTTCAATTTGTAACGTTTAAAATAAGTGACTTTGTAATGTCTAATGATAAAATCGTTAT
Source organism: Belonocnema kinseyi (assembly GCF_010883055.1). Classification (NCBI taxonomy): domain Eukaryota; kingdom Metazoa; phylum Arthropoda; class Insecta; order Hymenoptera; family Cynipidae; genus Belonocnema; species Belonocnema kinseyi. Next base: position 95,209,779 of record NC_046662.1, read on the forward strand.
CGTTTTTAGAAGATTTAGCTTGGACATTTTAATATTTTTTTTCATTTTTTCTCTTAATTTTCAATCGTTCAGTTTCTAAAAAAATTAAAAACACTATTTTCAATGCTTTTACAATATAAAATTAAAAGTGTTTCTAATTGAACCATTTGACTTATAAACGTTGGAAATTAAATTATAAAAAAATAATACCTTCATAATTAGAAAATCCCAATTTACGTTTAAAATTGGACAAGCTTTTAATAATAACAAAATATAACAATGTTTGATTGTAAGTTCAAACATAAATCGCTCTAGACATGTTAAAAATTAAACGATTATCAAACCGTAACTTTAAGAATCGTATGGTTTAACAATTCATTAATTAATAATTTTGTCTATTCAAAATCGAAAGCTGTAATTGATAAATGTTTAAAGTTTAATTGAGATACTGTCTGAATACATTATTTTGTAAATTAGTTTTGGTTATTTGAAAGAAAAAATGTTTCTATCTTAAGAATGTATTTTTGTTAATTTTAATCGCCAAGAGATGATTGTGAATTTCTATTTTATAGGGTTTAGTGAGCACCCTGAATTTGACTAAATAATAGTATTACGCAATATGCGCAACTTAAATTATATTCACAAGTTGAAAGTACATTTAATAAATGCGTAAATTAGAACCGAATGAGAAGTGTAGAATTATACTCTAGGTAAAATGACATACCCATAGCCTTAGGCTGATTTATATTCCCCTCTATTTCACGAGATGAATACTAAAATTATGATGTCACAGAAATTCGTAATTGTGCCTCTGAAACTAAATAGGAGTAATTATTAGCTACAGCAGGAAATAAAGCAAAGTTATCCTACAATGCAGAATCTAAATCATATCATTTTCGCAATAATAAGAACGTACAACTATAAAAATGTAAATTACCAAAAGTGTCAGAGAATTCAAATACTCGAGAGGAATGAGAATTTCTCAAAATATTTTATAATTAGAGTGCACATTTAGACAAAAATTACGCAATCGTAACTTAATATGAATTTTAATGTTTCTTAAAATAAAAATAAAAATGTATGATCTTTCTATCTGCGTCGTGATATAAGTCTCTCATTTTTATTTAGTAAATCCACGATATTATATAACTTCACCAGATTTTATGGAAATATTAAATTGTAAAAACTTGTTTTCTAAATAGACAGAAGATCCAGTGTTTTATCCTGAAATTGAAAAGAAACGCTGCAGCACTTTGATCCGCAGGTGAAAATAAAATTTCTTCGCCGCCAGATACATTTGTCAGCTTTAGAA
>NC_046662.1:95211169-95213681 GCF_010883055.1 Belonocnema kinseyi
AACGATTTTACGAATAAGCGATCAAATTTATCTGGCGGCGGATAAATTTTATTTTCAAGCGGATGTGGTTCAAAGGATTTGATGGGTTCTACCTTTATGAAAATCCTAACGAATTAGAAAATTTGTATAGGACATAATACCGGTTTCATTTTTGTAAAATAATCGATTTCTTTATTGGAATAGGAAAAGCATTTGATTATTTAATAAGAAAAATATACAGAAAAACAATGAAATTCTTAATTAATTTTTAAAAAAATTTAGGAAGAAACAATAGCTGTTTATGATAATTTCCCAAATGACTTTCAGATTTCGGAATTTCTTAAAATTGCATCTTTACCATTCCTAATGGGCATACTTTTAAATTTTCACTATTACAAGTGCTCCCTCATTTAAACCTGAAAGCAAGTAAATGCATTAATTAGTGAGCCTATAGTTACTGAATTATAATACCTACAGGTGTTGATTTTTTTGCGGCTAAACTTATTTTTTATTGCACATCAGAAATAAAATATCTCGCAAGAGCATTTTTTAATTCTCTCCAAGATGAATAATCGATTTTTGAGAACGTTTCTTTTTTTCTTCTAAAAAAGTCTCTTTAGGTCTGACCATGAAAGCCATATACTACTCAATCATGTATTACTACTCTCTTATGGGTGGCGGTTTGTTATGACCCAAATTAAAAAATCAACATCTCTGACATATTTAGATATAATTCGACATCAGGAACACGAAAATGGAATTTAAAGACAATGTCCGTATATGGGTTTATGTGAGTGTGTGCATATATCTTCATTTATTGATATTCGAAGAGGAATAGAGTTACAACTATACAATTTGGAAGAATTTGACTTCCCATTCCTATATGCTCAGATTCGAATTTTTTTTTAGCTCAATCTGTCGTCAATTATAGAAATGTTTTTCCTGCGTTTACTCTATTTTCAAAAAAGCGTTTCGAGTATATTTTTTTCGTTTCAGCTTTACATCTTTTCATATTTAATATAACTTAAATTGACTTTATACTTTTAATTAGAATAGAAGTATAAAGGGCAAAACAAGAAACCTTGTAACAGTCAAATCAGATTTAATGAACGAGTAGTAATGCCAATTAAGTAAACTCGTAAATTCGGTCCATTGGATCGATGGTCTGCAGACTTTAATGAAACGGAAATTAGTGGCATTAGTGATCGTGTTATCAAACGTGCTCCTCAACAAGTTCGAGAACATGTAGAAGAAAGATTAATTAATTTTATACTTCGTGTTTACATTTTGTTCACACGAAAAGTAAACGTACTTTTAATTTCAAAGCGCCGTAACTCTGTATGAGTTTGGATGATCGTTTTCAGAATTAATTATTCATAAGTTGCTAATTATCGTGCTTTTATGTTTCGCGACTCACTTAAACCATATTTATTCACGCTCTAAATTATGCATTCGTTTAAAGTTCAAGCATGCAAACACTTTACTACAAACAATTCATATATGAAGTTCACAATTCATGTATAGAATTCCTGAAAATAATACCCAGAATCCAACAAACAAATTTGTACTACCACAATAAAATGTTTCTATTGTAATTTTTTAAAAATCTCAAAAAAATGTCTTAAAAGAAAAAATGTTTTGGACAATCATAAGAAAGAGGAAAGAAAAATTTTAATAGAAAATTCAATCTTCAGCTTAAGATACTAACTATGACTATATTTATTAATTTGTAATTTTAAAAATAAAACATTTATTGTAAATATTTAAGAAAATGAATCAGTGGTTTTATGGAAATTTTAATTTCGAAGTGACTTAAGTCGCTTTGAAAAATCCCATGTTCCAACCCATGTGGAAATTTGGTCGTGGGCCTAACCGGACCCAAGCCTCAAAAACTAGGCCCTGGCCTTGTGATCAAGCCTCGGTTAAGCTAGAATGAAACGCTAAATCTGGTCAGGGCCACTCTTGATGTCCAGGCTAGATCACTGAGCCTGGCCCTGGCTGGACTTTAGCTTCTTATCGGATCTACGTTATTTTATTTTTAGGGAGGTTTATTTTTCTTTTATGACGAATTTGTGAAATCTGAAACCATCCATTTTTTGCGTATTACACTATCACACATCTTGTTACTCTTGTTTCAGTATAAACTTGATAACATTTTAAGAAAGTTTTCATCAAGACATTAAGTTGAAAAAAACTGATCATCCAGTGTCAAGCATCAATGAATTTGAGGTGGAAAATCTAATAGGAAAACTTCATTAGCACCATCCACCATGTTATTTTCATATACGTCCCTCTCCTTGCATGTTCAAAACATCGGCGAGTAGTTTGAACTAATCATGCAAATGTATTTTAATTAAAAACATCAAAAAAGGGACACTGATTGACACTCGCTTGTCCTGTTGGCGGTGCTACGCATGTGTAGCGCGAAAGGATACCAGAATTGGGAGGACTGCTATCTATCAGGGCGGCTCGATCTATAGCCACTAGAAAATACAAGCTGATACCAGGCTGGGGGCCCCTGGCTTGGCCTAAG
>NC_046662.1:95213781-95216066 GCF_010883055.1 Belonocnema kinseyi
ATATATATATATACAGGGTGATTTTTTTAACTTGAAACTTTCAAATATCATTTAAGATTTCGAACTTGCCCTCACACCCAGCACCAGGGGGCGGTGTGGGGGAACCGATTTCAACATCAGTGTATGCTCTTGAAAGTGATTAAATTTTGATTCATAACATTTTTTCATAGAGTGCCTATTTTTCGAGATATTTGAAAGCAAGAAATGTATGAACAACTAGGCTCAAAGAAAGGCGTAGCGGGATGTTGGGAGAACCTGCTCATCGATAGATGTGTCTGCAAAGATGCAGCATTCTACCAGCGTTACCTATCGATGGCCTGGATTTATTATCGGAAAGCTTTCAATTCGACCTCGCATAGACTTATCATCTATCTTTTGGTAATCTTAAAAGTTCATCCGCAAATAGTTAGGTGCATAGAGATATTGATGCCGCTTTGGAAAACCAGATTTACTATCTCATCTGGAAAAAATCGTGTGACAACTAACAAGGTCACCTTTCAGAGAGGTGTCTTTCAGGGCCACTATCTCTAGCCCTTCGCCATTCCGACGGGTACTTGTGCGGCAAACCTGCAGATCGAAAGTACAAGGTCACTCATGTATTTTACATGGACGATCTTAAGATCTATGGTGAAAACAAAGAGCAACTACATCTAGCTTTAGGGATTGTCGAACGATATACTAAGGAAATTGGAATGGAATTTGGGTTAGACAAATGCGCGAGGGTTTATTTGAAGCGAGGAAAACTTAATGGCATCCCTGAAGATCCTGAGCTCGTTGATAGAAGCGCTATACGACACCTTTGCGCTGGAGAGACTTATACATACCTGGGCGTGCCACAGAGCCGCATTCAGGATGTGTCATCTATAAAGGATACTTTCCGAAGCAGGTACAAACGTCTCATCCGGCAGATTTGGTCTTCCGAACTGTCGGCGAGGAACAAAGTATCTACAACGAACATCCTTGCCGTCCCGGTACTACTCTATTCATTTGGAGTAGTTCCATGGACGAAGAACGAGCTCAGATCTCTTGATATCGGGACAAGAAAGGTTATGCACATGAACGAAAGCATGCATCTTAAGTCTTCCGTTCCGCGACTGTACATCTCACGCCGTCAAGGTGGTCGCGGAATATTGAGTCTTAAATGTCTTCACAACAGGATTTTTCTGGGTACAGCACATAGAGTTGCAAATGGAAGAGACCCTTTTCTTAAAATAGTCAGGAATCACGAAGAAGTGGGCAAAGGAGCGCTTCTGTACAAAACAGCGGAGGAGGCTGCTGAAACAGTCGGACTTGACTTCAGTATTAGGGGTGAGCAAAATGCATCAAATCTTATCTATCTCGAGTACTCACTCCTGAAAGCCCGGATTAAGAAAGCACAAGAGAAAAACTTTCGTGAACAGCTCCTCGATAAGAGGATGCACGGTATCTTCCACAGAAATGTGAAGGATCAGTCAATATCTTGTGAGCTAACGTTTGCTTTCCTTAAATCGCCCGGATTGAAGTTTGGTACGGAGGGTTTCATTTTTGCATGCCAAGACGGTGTCATTTCCACTTTAACATACCGTCGCCACTTTTTGAGCCAAGACATTCCTGATGATAGCTGCAAGGCGTGCCATGCACACCCCGAGCATTTAGCTCACATTCTGTCTAGTTGTCCAACTCACGCGGGAACGACCTACATTCAAAAGCACAATGCAGCACTAAGAGTGCTTTATTACCATCTCTGTCACTCTTACGGCATTAACCTTAATATCGCTCCTTTAAATGCTCCTAGGGAAATCGAATCAATTGGCCTGACATGGTTCTTCTTGACTTTGAGAAGCGAACCATGTTCGTTATCGAATTTTCGGCACCAGATGACAAGAAATCATAGCCAAGGAGAATGAAAAGAAAGAGAGGTATCGAGACCTTATAAGGGAGTTGCCACGATTGTACCCGGAATATTCTGTTAAACTAATCGTGCGTATCATCGGCGCTTTTGGAGGTGCCAAGCTTTCACCTGCTAATGACCTAAAAAGCATCCTTGCGTGTCAACAATATGCTAAAACACTTGCGGGAAAAAAGCAGAAGGCGGTAGTCCTTGGGTCGCTCCGTGTTCTTAGGGTGCACGAAGTTTTTGCTGGATCGTCTTATTGATTCCGTCACAGACTGTAACCACCTATCTCACGGTCGTGAGACGTGGTTGCGGCTGAAATTTTACCGCGATTATACCTACCTGCGGCGCGGCGTCAATTGTCGAAAGGTCTATAGAATGGAGAGCTATTGAAGGGTTTCTCTGTATGTAT
>NC_046662.1:95216166-95224869 GCF_010883055.1 Belonocnema kinseyi
TTTGCGCATATATAAATTTCCTATAATAACGTGCACTGTTAAATATAGTATTAAATTTAAAATACCAATGTATATACAAAATTAATATCTCAAGCATATGAAATCAAAATTAAGAGCGTGATATATTAATTTTGATTTACACTCATGATAATTAATCAGATAATTTCATTTTACACAAAATCAAAATAAGTTTAGCAGTAATACAGGGCAAATTTTGGAAGAAGTTCCACCTTGACACCAGCTCCCAGTAGAACCGCGGTAAGTCACACCTTTGGCCACATCTCATGGCCGTGAGATGGGTGGTAAATTATAAATTAAAAGATTTATAAAGAGAATAAAAATTAAATCCTCGCTACGTTGAAATGCAAGAGATGTCGTTTTAGGTAAGTTATACACTGTTTAATTATACGTAATGCTAGTAATTAAAATATCTGCAATATAATATTATGTACTTCTTCGTGTAATTGAAATAATTAATTTCATACGCCATTCGTATATGCAATAAAACCTCTAGAAGATTTCTACAGACTTTCCAGTCTTAATTAGTGAATCTGAACTTATTCTGCCGCAAGCAATGGAAAGAAATCGTTTGAGCGAACTTTAATAAGACTGGTAGACAGCAGTTTTTTGATTTGCAGATCTGCACTTAAAAAAGTTAGAATAGAGCTGAGTAAATGAAATTTTTTCTTTTGCAGAATAAAGCTGTAATTCATCACCCTTTGCTTTCTAGTTATAAGTTACTTTTTTGTTAAGAAGTAATTATTATAAATTATGCAGTATCAAATGTTTAAAGCTAAAACTGAATCAGACTTTTACTTCATAAATAATAACGTTGATTTACTTTCATGGAAATAAATAAAAACTGATGAACAAGATGTGTATCTTAATGGAACGGAAAAGTATTCTCTGAAAGAAAATAGTTAATATTCAATATAATAAGAACCATCGATATATAAATGATTACGGCTGAGCGAAAAATGAAATTCAAAAAATAGGGACTGAGTCCTGTATTTCGAGCAAATCAGATCCAGGATTATTTCGCTAGAAGAGTACTTGGGAGTCCAGCGTTCCATTCAGAAATAGAGTACTGCCTACAGTGGCGCTTGGAATGGGGCTAGAGCTGTTCAGGACTCAGTTCAGAAAGGCAGCGGAAAGGGCTCGCAATATTCATCGTGCATTCCGATTCCTTATCTGTCAGTTCTTGGTCCGGAATTCCTTAATACAATCCTGAATGTCCAGAATTCACTTTGAAATTTCCATTGCTAAAAAATTCTTTCGAAATTCGGACTTTTCTCCGTGTGGAACAGATAAAATTCGGCATATAAAGTTAGCTTTTGAAAATTATTATTATTATTATAGAATTAGGCAAAATTCCTTTCTGAGTGAGCATAAACTCATTTGGTTGTAGCCTAAAGTTAGAATTGAAAATTTAATAATCAGAATAATAACTAATAAAAATGCTGAAGGAAACTTCATTTCAAGTTTTAGTCTATCGCCTAGTTTCCAACTACCCTTATAACTTTATTCCCGCTTTTGACTGTTCCGGTATTACCGGTAGAATACCTCAGAGAAGAAATGTTGAAAAAGTTGGAAACCCACGTTAGGACGAAATTTCTAGTTTTTTTCATACTTTGTTACAAAATATATCAAATATTGTGCACGGATGTTGGTTGAGTTTAAAGGGTTATCTCATAGGTAATAAAGTAGATCTGGAAAACTACAAACTCCACTATTTGTGAGCTTTTTATTCAGGATGCAATATTCGACAAAGGTTCTTTCTACCCGAATATTAAGAAATTAATTGCAATGCGAATATTATAAAGCTTCGAAAAGCACTTTATGCGTTCAGGAATAGAGAATGTAATTTACGGGAAATCAGTCCTTCAACAAAATTAATTGCAGGTCTTTGCGGAATTATGAAAAATCTCTGAAACCTATAAAATTCGCAGTTCTTATATTTATTTCAGAATAGCTGAGGCGCAAGGCTTTAATTGAAATAGGGGCATTTCGTATTCAGTGCATCTTAGCTTCACTAATTTACATTGGCGGCAAGAAACACATGAGACCACCTGTTTCCAGTTAATTGTATAAAATAATCAAATGATTTTATTGATAGGTTACACTGTTTAAGAAAACTTCAAAATTTTTGTTGTTTGCAATATTTCTTTAATGCATTTATAACAATATTTTATTTTGTAGTCACTGGCCTTTATATCATTAAAAATTAGAAAACCTATCTCATCAAGCACTCGACAATGTGATTTGTAAACATTATTAACTCTAGATAAAAACTATGAAAGTTAAACAATAATTAATTTTTCTATTTTTCAAAATCAAATGTGAAAAGTTCCAGAGATTATCCACATAAATAAATTTGACGAGTTAAACTAATTCGTGGTAATACAGGGTAAAAAATGCCGGGAGATTAATTCACTACTTAATTTTAGCACGCTTTATCACGAGAACTAAGATCTTGGAACCCTTGCTTTTAAAGCACATGTCTCGAGCTTTTAGGCGTTAGGCCACGCTCCTTTGCTCTCAGATCCCGAATTCTATGCTTTTAGATTATAGAGTCCGAGAATTAATACATGTAAAAATTGTAGCTCTAAAATCACGCACTTCTGTGAATTAATCTCTTGAAATTTCTCTCCGTGTAGTAATATAAAAATGTTTGAACTATAAAGACTATGTGTTGAATAAGCTTCTTATCTTTCCGACTCGAGCACTTTCAAATGCAGATTATTATTAAAATATCAGATTATTATTAGAAAAAAATCCCGATTTGCTCCATAATAACGGTTCTTACCGAAAATAAGCTGCTGAAATCAGTTTTACGAGAAAATACAAAAACTGGGTAAGTACCTACTTTTAGGAAATCTAATTCGATAAGAATATGCTTAATAAAAGGGTCGCCTGAAAAATACTGAAAAAGATATACCCGACAAGGAGTCATTATATAAAAAAAATATTCGAAATAGAAAAGTCCCGAAATTAGAAACTTCAGAACAATTTAAAATTCCAGAAATAATTTCTGAATTGATGTTAGATTGGTTGACTGGCTTATTTAAATATAGATTCTCATTATATTTATCGTTTTGAATCTACTAGTCTAGTAATTTTTGTTTAAAAATTTGTATTTAATTTAAGCTTTCGCCCGGCGACGCCAGGCCTAATCAGGAATAGATTAATTATAATAAGGAAAGTATTATGCTAGAAGTTATAGTTACATAGGTTTTACTAAAACGTTCTTATTGATAAGTTGTTAGTTTTTCCTCCAGTTCTGGACCTGCAGAAGCATTATTGTTAAAAAATTGGAGATAATTTTGGACAGGATTCCATATTGCTGCGAACATTAGGGTGGCCCAAACATTTACATTTTTTTGTTGATCTCTCTCCACCTACTTCCTTTTATGTAATATAAAAACAATTGTGAAATTTTTTATGGATTAAAAAAATGTATATTTAACCTGTTGTCCAGGTCCTTGAAATGCTAAAAAGTGTTAATTTTTGTTGTTCTAAAAATTAAAAATACATTATGTAAAAGCAATAATTATGACAATAAAATTATGGTAATCATCACAGAAAATAATTTTACCCTAAATTCATTGTAGGGGGTTGCAAATTAATGATGTGCTTTTTTATAGACCTCTGATATTTTCGGCCTCGAATAATTAGAAATAACCTTCTAAAACTTAAAATGGATGTCAGTGATAGAAAATTACCCCTAAGTGCGATATTTGTCTTTTTTACAGTTTTTTACATAATTACTTATAAGGAAAATCTAGAATTATTTCAAAAAGATAACTTACATATTTTATAAGTTTAAAACAAAAATTTTAAGACAAATCTATCATATAAAACTGAAATTTTGCATTAAATATTTTAAAATATTATCACAGTGAAATGTGCTGATCATTTCAAAATATATTCATCATAATCTTTTCGATTTTTTAATGTATCCTTAAACTGAAAGGTAAAGGAGCTTGTAACTGATTTGTGTTTCAAGTACAAAAAAAACCTTTTTTGATTAAAAAAAAAAGTCTGCTTCGCGGGACAGTCTCATCGCGCGCTACGCGCGCGGCTCGCTTCGCTCACGAGTTTAAGCGCATCTAAGGCGCGTGACTATTGGTTCTCGGGCTTCGCGCTCGTTCTTTGTATATTCCATACACCCTGAAATTGTATATAATTTCCATAATTGTATATTATTAAAATTCATAACATGCATTGGTATTAAAACAGACACAGTTTCATTGTCTCGTTTAAAACAAGTGTGCGTTCTTTAAACAAAATTTTCTTATTAAACATTATATTGCAACTTCTGTAGATTTTTTATCAACTGAATTTACTCATTTCAAATATTATGTTTATGACTTAAACGTTACACATACGGTTTACACAGCAACCTTACCGTTGTCAAAATTCTTAATTATATCCCTAGCCTCAGTATTGCAGACTTTATCAATTGAATTTTCCATCGCAAAGAATCTCTCAAAGCGTCTAGAGTGGAGAGTCTAGATACAACAACAGACCCACGAAATTTTGATTAATGAGGGGGGAGGGGGAGACTTTTGAGTCTATTGAACGGATGATAGCATACAACAAGTGGGCAGTCGGCTATCCGACAAGAGCGCTTCAGCGCTCCGTAAGGAAAAATACAAAAGAATACTGTGTCTTTTTTCAGTGCTTTTTTATTCCAGATAGTTAGAAATAAAATTACAATATTTAGGAACATCACAGAAAAAGTTTTTAACAAGTAATTTTAAAGTAATGTTTTTAAAAAAGTTTGGTATTTAGTACCAAAAAGAGAAATTTTTTACAAAAAATTCATTTTCAACCAAGAAAGCTCAATTTTTTACCAAAAAATAGATTAATCCTCTATAAAAATTTTTTAACTAAAATAGATACATTTTCAAACCAAAAACAACACTTTTGAACAAAGCTGTTCGTTATTTTTTACACAAACTAGTGGAACTTTCTACCAAAATATTTGAATTTTAAAAAAATAAAAGAAGTTTTAACCAAAATAGATAAACTCTCAAGGAAAATATAATAGTTTATGTTGTTTCTACCAACAAAATATTTCTATTAAAAATATTAAGCCATTTGCAATTTAAATTATGCAGTTACGTAACACGAAGTGTATTAGGATGAAAATCTTTAAGAAAAAATTATCTGATAATCAAAATCAGTAAGGAAAAATACAGAAGAATATTGTGTCTTTTTTAATTTTTTTATTCGAGATAATTAAAAATAAAATTACAATCTTTAGAAACAACACAGAGAAAGTTTTTTTTAAGTAATTTTTTATAATCCTTCGTTTTATTTATGTGCATTCATTATAACAAAGTGTACAATTGTGACAAAGTGAATTAAACAATAAACTAGATTCACAAAAGCTATTTCAGGTAAAAACTCGATAATTATAATTAAGAAAATTATTCAAAATACGCGATGAAATTTTTTATTTTATACTGACTCTTGCTCAATAGGCCTAGGATATGACTTTCTTCTATAAACAATTAAGCATTGAGCTAATAAGAAAGCCTACGATGCTAATAAGTATAATAATAATAATAATGAAATGCAATTATCATATAAGTTGCCATGAAGCAATCATAAAAGTTCTGAACAATTGTGTTCTCCAAGATTCATTGATTTTTAACGTAGAAAAGTAACCTTCATTTACTCAAATTACCGGACGTCGCTGTTTGCAATGATATACGGCTACGTTCGATGTAATTAACTAATTTGTTGAAAGTCGTATTTTTTAGTTTCATTCAGCCGAAATTGATTTTAAATTAAAATATTTGTTGGTTGAAATAACATTAACTGTTATATTTTTCCTTGAGAATTTATCTATTTTGGTAGAAAGTTCCACTATTTTGTACGACAAATAATGAACACTTTTTTTGAAAAGTGTTGTTTTTGGCTTGAAAATTTATCTCTTTTGGATAAGAAATTTTAATAGAGGACTCTTCTATTTTTTGGTAACAAAATGATCTTTCTTGGTTGAAAATGATTTTTTTGTTGAAATTTTCTCTTTTTGATATTAAATACCAAACTTTTTCTAAAACATTACTTTAAAATTACTTGTTAATAAACTTTTTTGTGATGTTTCTAATGATTGTAATTTTCTTTCTTACTATCTTGAATTAAAACGCACTGAAAAAAGACACAATATTCTTTTGTACTTTTCCTTAATTATTTTAATAATCGGATAATTTTTTATTTAAGATTTCCATACTAAGACACTTCGTGTCACATAACTAGATAATTTAAATTGCAAATGGCTTAACATTTATAATAGGAACTATTATTATTATTTTTCACTCAGAATATTACCATGAAAAACAAATGAAAATTCAAAATGCTTAAATTATATGATGAACCGTATGCATAGTCGTCTACTGGGCTGAAACGCTCTAGTCAGATAGCCGACTGTCCGCATGTTGTCTGCCACCATCCGTTCAATAGACGAACGCCAGCAGGTGCAGATACAGTCGTCTATTCAGCGTCGATTAGCCGACTGACCAGTTAGTCGGCTAATCGACTGGGTCGGCTGGTAGGCTACAACATATACATATTGAAAGCACATTTATATATTTGGGAATCTTTGAAATACTGTGAAATTGTTGAATGAAAAAATGTAATTTTTGGATTTTTCATTATTCTTTATGCTGTAAAAATTTTAATTTTCGATTTTAAAAGAAAATTCAAAAAGTTGTTATGATAATCTTGTAGGGTATTCAAAAATCAAAACATATTTTTCTTGACTTTTTTTCATATCGTGCGTTATTTCGCCTAAAATCTTCATTGTCGTGTGTTTTTTTGGAATTTCGTAAATGTTATAACTATGGTATTTTTTGGTTTTTGGAAAAAAATTATTATGATGAATTGTTTAAATTTTGGAATACTGCGAATATCAATACGGATTTGACCTTTAGTTTAGGACACCTAAAGAGTGTACCAAAGGCCAATCTTAGAGATTAATTTTTTCAAAATCTATCGTGCAGAGAAACAGACATACAGACAAACAGACAGACATACAGGAAGGCACAATTGTGAAAACCTGTTTTTTGGAATCAGGGGATCTCAAAACGTGGATATTTGACAAAAACGGGGGAGCGGGTCAAATTTTACACAAATCTAATACCTTCACTGCTAAGAATGTAAAAAAAAATATTCCTGTAAAACATCTTTGAGGCGTACTTTTTTAATTTTAATAAGTGATTCTGTGAAATAAAGCGTTTTATTATTCTAAGCTGTAAAGCCGGTTTATTTGAACATCTAAACACCTTAAGAGTTGTTGCAAAAATAAACCGAAAAATAAATTGTAACTTTATATTTTTCAAATGGGTTAGTTATTGCATGAGGTGATACTGCATTTTAATGTCACAGTAATTTTTTGATTGTTTAGAATTAGCCATTTTATAATCCTTTTTGGAGGCTTCAGTCATCTCTCGTAAAATTTTATGGTAAAACTGGAAGTCTAGACAATGCGAAATAAATATTTCGGCGCTTGCATGACTGGGTCTGGCAGAACCACTGATCTTGTAATGCAGCAGAAACTAAGCACAGTTATCACGTCCTTCTATTAAATTAATACAATTCAGGGAAGCTGCATTATGCATATTATACCGGTGAAGTTTCGTCATTTTAAAACCTGCACAACTTTATGAAAAAATAAGTGAGAACGCAATTATTCAATTTCAAAGTAAGACTTCCTTCTCGGAATAGCGAAAATCATAAAAATAAAAAACATGACTATACTGCTGTGAAAAAATTTGTATGCGTCAATCCAATTAGGAGTCTGCAAATATGAAAGTGGAAAAGATACACATGCAAATCTCTTTCAGGGAGTGAATTGACATCCACTAAAAAAAGAATTCATGGTATTACAGAAGTTATAATTCAAATCAAGGGATACCAGTTTCATTAATACATACGAGTAGGGCATCTTTTTTGCATTAGAACTTATTCATTTTTTTTTCTCATTGGAATAGAACTTATTATGTTACGAATAAATCTTTTTCTTACATCTAAGATTCGATGATAAATTAATTTACTGAAATTATTTCAGTTTTTTACTTAAAAATAAAATTTGTTGATGGTTTCCATTTTTAAAATGAACAGTACAATTTTACAGGTTTCACATTTAAAGTTTTTCTAATTTCGAAGAGTATGAATTAAAATTCGTTAAAATGCTACTTAAGGTTATTTAAACCTACATGTTTATTTTAACTGCTTTTTAGCATTTTTTTAATAATCATAATTTTAAAGGTTATATTGGTTTTTTCTTCAACTATTATACTATTTTAATCTATGTGATTATTGAGCTTTAAAGTAATCCGTATTTAAGGAATCAAATGGACAACAATATATGGATAAATACAGAAACAAATTACTGATGAGTTCCATAGGGAATTTTTCTATTTGCTTGAAAAGTTTACAAAGCTGAAAAAATGATTTCAATTATAATTAATTTGGAATCTAAAAGGCAGAATCTTGTTGATGAAGAGTTCGTCATCTTAAAAATATCATATAATTAGATATAAGTACGTTTTATAAAATACAAAAAGTAGTACATTGTATAGTTGTATATGTTACGGTCAAAGATAGGAATCGAGCATTGTCAACAACGCCAACGTCCGGTCATTGTCGAAAAAGCCAATGTTTACAATGGCCATGAGTCCCTGGCAATGA
>NC_046662.1:95224969-95232286 GCF_010883055.1 Belonocnema kinseyi
TTACCTGATATTTTAAAAAGAACATTCCTTCTGTTTTTGTTCATTAAAGAATGCCATTTTTCTGGTTTCAGTGTTTAAGGGATGTTAAAATATCCCTGAAAATTAATTCAATGACATATTCTTACTATGCTTGCTTCCTCTACTTATTTGAAAGTAAATTCAAACCGTAGCAGTTGGATGAAAAATCTCTAGTGATTTTAGTCAATAAAAAATGATGATTTCTATACTTGCATGCCTCAAAACATGCTATATACACAAAAAATAATAAATCTTTCTAGTTCGTGGGTATGAACCCTTTGTTTTGGTAAGTTTGATTGACAAAATATGAAACTTTTAGCCAAATGTATCAAAGAGTTTTTGAAAAAAAAAAATTCACTAAAATAAGTATTTTTCTATTAAAATACATGTAAAAACCGAAACTTTGACAAGTGTTTGTCGAAAAACTGTCCATTATTCTTTCAAATTTTCGCACTGCAGGTTCAAAAATACAAAAGTTTTTTTTTAGAATTTTCCACAAAAAGCCATTTACTGTATATTTGGTCCGGAGACCTTTAAAAGAAACTGTAATTAATTTTTGTTTTTCAAAATTGTTGGTGAGATTAAACTTCTTAATTTTTGTAACCTTCTAGAAAACTGCCCAGAAATTCTAGCTGGCCCGATTTTTAGCATGATTAGACAACTTTTTATTTAGGAGTGGGTACACTTTAAAAATTATGCCCCGTATAGATATACAATTTAAAAAAGTGTTAAACAACCTCTGCATGATCCTACTGGGAGCAACCGTTATCTAAAAATGACACCAGCTGACAGTAGAACCGAGATAAATCATACCTATGGCTACATCTCAAGACCATGAGATGGGTGATAACAGGGCACAATAACATCAAGACGACAGGCTGGCGAAACCCTCGCGTTTCTTGAGACTATAAGCGACCTTAGGATGATAGCTTCCTGCATCCATCTCGCAAGGGCCTTGGCATATTTTTTGTACGTGGGTATGGCCTTAAGGTTACCAACTAGTTATAGTTTCGCACCTTCTAGAGCTTCAATCACAAGGAATATTACTTCAAATGATTGTTTTGGGTACAGTTGTTTCATATCCCTTTTGAGGTCTTGATACCTCTCCTCCTTTTTCTTCTCCTTGGCAGTGATGTTTGTAGTTGGCCGGAGCCGAGAATTCGATCAAGAATAAAGTTCGTTTCTCGAATTCTCGGAGAACGATGATAGTTCTCGAGTATGCAACGAAAACTGCCGTCCGATAATTATAGTTCCAGAAGATTTGGCACTTCTCGGTTTGGAAAATTCACTCTATCTCTCTCGAAGCCTTCGGCAGAGCAGAGTCGCGTCCAACACCATAAGAGCAACAAAGATGTTAATAAAGCACTTTTAGAGCCGCATTATTCCTGTAGAGATACTTCGTTCCCGCATA
This sequence comes from Belonocnema kinseyi, assembly GCF_010883055.1. Taxonomy (NCBI): domain Eukaryota; kingdom Metazoa; phylum Arthropoda; class Insecta; order Hymenoptera; family Cynipidae; genus Belonocnema; species Belonocnema kinseyi. Next base: position 95,226,399 of record NC_046662.1, read on the forward strand.
GGTGGGACATCCAGATGTATGTGTTCTAGGTAATCGTATTCAGCGTGTGCAATACACCTATTGCACATATCGCTCGGAACTTCTTGATATAGAATGCGGTCACGGTATACTAAGGTGGAAATTACATTATCCTGGCATGCAATAATAAAACCCTCTGTACCTGAATTAAACCCTGATGATCTGAGAAGAGCAAAAGTTTGCTCCTTCAACACGGATTGTTTTTCTATATTTCTGTGAAAGTTTCCGTGCATTTTTCAAGCCTCGGATGCGTGCTTCGCGACTTTGTAAAGGAACGCTCCTTTGCCAATCGTCTTGTGGTTCCTGACCAGTTCTAGAAGTGAATCTCTGTCATTTGCTAAGATGTGAACTGTACTCAGAAAAATTCGGTTAAGAAGACACTGGACATTCTGAAGTCCGCGTCTGCCTTGAAGGCGTAAGATGCATAATCGCGGAACAGACGAATTGATATGCAAGCTCTTATACATATACATGCTCTTACGTGTGGTGATATCGAGAACTGTAAGCTCGCTCTTCGTGCATTGAACCACCCCAAACGAGTAGAGTAGAACCGGGACGAAAAGCATGTTAGTCGCAGATAACTTGTTCAACGCCGACAATTTCTGAAGACCAAATCTGACGAAGATGCTTATAACTGCTTCGGAGAGACTCCTTTGCGGATATTATGTCCTGGATGCGGTTTTGAGACACGCTCAGGTACATATGGGTCTCTCTAGGGTCAAGATGTCTAATTACACTTATGTCCTCAAGATCAGGGTTCTTGAAAAACGCCAATCATTTTTACTTTCTTTACTGTGTGCTTCTTGACGATATTTCCGGTAGACGATATTTCCGGTAGTCATTTCAGGCTACGCCTTTTTTCGAGCCCCGTTGTTCGTGTATCTCTCTCCATACAGGTTCAATTCTTCGAACAATCCTCTTGTTTAGGACAGCTGCAAGAATCTTATATAGTGCGTTCAAACAAGTTATTGACCTGTCATTTTCTGGGCTTGACAAGTTGCCTTTTTTGGTAGGAGTAAAATGCCCCCTAACACCAGCGACTGCTGAATGGACGTTTCCGACTTTAAATATGAGCAGAATATGCGGGCACGATGTTGGTGTATTAGGTATTTTCACTTGAACTATCAGCTAACTTCAATTCGTTAAAAGCTGAGGGGAAAAACCATGGATCAAATGAATGCAACAAGACTTTATTTCTGTAATATTTTTGTAATCAATAATAATAATTATTATTTTATTATTTCATTAAATAGTAACTAAAAAATAAAAACTATTTTTTAAACACATTTATATACAAAAAATTAAGTTTTACGAAGATATTAGCAAAATAGGGCAAAAAATGAACTGAATCCCATGCATTTGGTCCGTTGTTTTTCCCTCAGCAATCTCCGAAGTTAAGTTAGCTGGTGATTGAAGCGAAAATACCTAATAGTTCGATATCTTGTATATCTCTCAAAAAAGTATCTACCTCGATACCCATCACGGCAGGATTTTATGGTATTTGAGGTTATGTACCCAAAAAACGGCGTCTTTGGCTACGCTTGAGGTTATGTACAGTATTTATGTATGTATGCTCTTTCTCTTTAATTGGAGAGACGCAGAGTTCAATCTTCTACTGGGACATATCTTGTAATTTCAAATTGAAGTAACTTGGTAAAGAAAAATGTTAATTGAACTCTGCGGCTCTCAAATTAAAGAGAAACAACAGTGCTATATGATACAACTAAAGAAAAATTCCCAAAAAAGTTTGTCTCTTCTGTACGTAAACTCCAAAGTAGCTAAAAACTAGGGTTGTAAAATTTCATGAAACTTTGGTTCAATGAAAAATTTCATGAAACTTTCAAGGTCTCGTGAAACATTGCAATGTTTCAAAGACGGTGGCGAAAAAATTCAAACCGCATATAATAAGAAGTGAAAATCAATTCACATTTTCTCAAGTAATCGTTGATTAATTAATTATTTAACTAATGCAATATGTTTTGATAATTTCCCCTTAAATTAAATATTACAAATTTATGAACAAAATTGAGTTTTATAGCAAATACAGTTACACGGAAACACTGAGAAACATTGAGAAACAATAAATAAAATTTTTTAAAAAGTTTACAACTTGCGGCGAAGTGGTATACGATACGAATAACAAGTACCTAACTTTATCTGATATTCGCGCATGCGCATATGGAAGTTCCCTCCTTTTCCCCCTTATATATAATGAAACGATGAAACTTTGACTGTGAAACGTTTGAAAGTTTCAATGTTACAATGAAACGTTTCATTGCCCACAACCCTACCAAAAACGCCATTTTTTGGGTACATAACCTCAAATGTCTTATAATCTTGACGTGATGGGCCAATTCTGACCACGGATTCGGATTCTACGAAAAAAATTACTTTGGAAATGACCCTCCACTTTCCAACAACTGACATGACCCCATTATTTGCAGGCCTGTGTAATTATGAATTAAGTGAAGTTATTTATTGCTAACGCAAAAGTCCCAGTCACCACAACGGTCTCAATAATCGTGAAATTTTGTTATAATTTGCATATATAGATCAAAAATATGTTAACATTAACACTTAATGGAAAAGCCCATTTATTTTGAGCTTTTTACAGTTTCAAATAGAATTTCATTTCATTAAAATTTGATAAAAAACAAGAAATTGGCGTCACTATTTCTCTTACTAAGATCACGATTACTGGTACTTTTACCTTATTGGTAGTTTCCTACATATATAATGGTTGATTTAACAATTTTACGCAATTCAAAATCCGGTGCCAGAGTGAAACGTGATACCCTTGGGACAGCTTTTGTTGAATGTAATTTAAGCAGCCGAATCGGTGTGGGAATAACCGGGAAATTGGGCTTTATACTTTCTAAGGAAAGGTTTAAAATAGTCAATACCATGTGTAAATATTTGTATGCTAAAAGGATCTTTAATAGATTTCATTTCAATTACTTGAGATGAATTTATAATTTTACGAAAGCACTTTGAATCTGAATTTAGAGTTGTATAATTAAAATGTATTTTATTCATAATATGTATCAAGTTGGTTCGTAATTAATGCATAATTTAATTAATAATACGCTGTCTTAGTAAAATGAGTTTCTCCGTTTAATTACATTTATAATTATAGTTCGCACTTGAAACAATATTATAAAGGATACATTAAAGATTATTCAAGTTCACATGGTTTGCTTTTTTCTTTAAAATTTATATTTTTTTAAACTTTATGCAAATTCAAAGGGAAAAGAGATTACTGCCGCAAAAAAATAAAAAAAATTCTAATATACATACTGACAAAAGCATTTTTTCATAATCTCATTTTTTATTACTTTTTTTCATTAGCTTTTTAAAACTAAAAATACGAATTTTTATCACCGTCCAAAGATGATTTTTATAACGTGCAAATGTGTACGTCGAAAGAAAAAAATTCCCCTCTATTTCTTTTTAAATTAAAAATTCGATTTTTGACATTTCTTTTGCTTCTGTAAAATCGTAAAAATGTGGGTTAGTCCTTTTTATGAAATTCGACATTTTTCTTATTTTAACTATGCTTTCCCTAAGCCATTTTTTCATGTAACTTTATGAGTCTTGACCTCGGCGTGTAGAATTATTAGCGTAAAGGGCTTTGCGCTCCATATTTTCGGAAGCTTTTATATATTAGTAAAACAAGAAAGGAAGGAAAATAATTTTAAAACTTACTTCTGTATTTAACTCATTTTTAATCATTATATTTCTGTCTGCAGTCTGTCAATAATTACACATAATATGCCTGTTTGATTTCATTATTTCTAATTACACGCCGATCTCTGTGAAATTCCCCTTTATTAACGTACATTTTATATATTATATATTATACATTATATATAATATATATTAATAATACCTCTAGATTATGACAGTTGTTGAAATGGTCCTAAATTTTGCAGGCCAAATTTCAATGCCCCTTACTTCTTTTGATTGTAATTCGTACAAAAAAATCTCTGAATTGTCTAATAAAAAGCATCCGAAAACTGAAACATGCCCAAAACAGAATTTTTCGGCCTGCTTTTTTAAACGGTCATTGAAAGTGTACTTTTTCAGTCAGAAATGTTTAAAAAAATATCTTGCGTAACAATGATTTTCGCAAAAATTTAATTATTGCACTGCACTTCCATTACAAAACTGTACTTTTGAAGTCATTATACTGCTTCCTATCCTTATTCGGTCTCATGATAACGTTTTTGTTAATAAATCACCTTAAAAAGTAAATTATTGAACATTACAGAATTTTGAAACATGTATTGCATTAATGAATGTTGAAAGAGTATCTGTGAATTTTTTAGATTTTTTCCTAACATCGCAATCTTTCTAGGAAGAGGAAAAGTGGTCGCTTGAAAAAGGAGACGGAAGAACACTCTTTTTTGGAATGTTTTGCCCTATAACTATTGAAAAACAAAAATTTGGGACAAAACTCATAATATCGCTAAAAGATTGAATACTTTAAGCTTTGGATGCTTTTTGTAAGAGAATTTCGATATTTTTGTGTGCGAGTTGCGATCAAAAGAAGTGAGGGGCCTCGAAATTTGGCCCAGTCTTTAGTTGTTTCTAATTCAGAATCAGATAAGTCAATCAAGGTTGAACCTTGGAACCCGGTAATGTTCCACCTATTTGAATGAAACCTTTTGCTTTGTTTAGCTAAAGATGTGTAATGAATATTAAAAAAAACCGACCTCGTTGCTAATTTTTATTTATTTTTTTAAACCGAGAATTCCGAAAATTCAATTTTAAAGTTGAATTACTTGAAAAAATGAATTCCTGGAGCTACGAAAATAGTGTGCATACCTGTATGTGTATTTCATATGTTTCAACTTATTTCATATTATCATTTATTTTAGGTGTTCTTTTCTAATTTTGAATTTTTTTACACTTAAATTTATAATCTGCAACCCCATTATATATATATATATATATATATATATACACACACATTAAAGCCGATTTGCAGCCCTGCCAGGTATTTTTAACTAATTTGAAAATTGGGAACATATTGATCGCAAACTTTGATCATAATTAAAATTAGGGTTAAGAGCTGAAATCTCGATTTGCTAAACATTGTTTTCAATCTTTTTGTTAGCTGTGGCTCAATGGAAAAAAATATATTTTTCACAATGGTTGCTGTTGTTTTAGATAATGATTCTGCGACTTCTAATTAGGCGTAGACTTTCATTTATAAATTCAAAATTGCAACTCTCTTATAAGCCCGGAGAATAGAGACAAACTTTTCTCTTTTGTTGGTGGCTTTTATCGAGAAAAGGTTTTGAAGTATTCTTAACATATTATTATTATGAATCTACATGCAAAGGTTGCATTACATACTGGATAATGGTCTTCCATATATAAAATTACACATAATAATAGGGCTTATTAAGAAAAATGATTTTAAATATATTTATATCTATAAAAGACAAAAAATATGTATGACTTTTCTGTAAAAATTCATCCTTGTAAATTATTATATTTCAATAAAAATAACTCGCGCTCTTCGTAAACTCATACATTTATTTTGTGTTCTTAAATCAGAATATTTATTAAAAATAATTAAAATTGTTTTCGAAATTTGACATGTTTTTTTAGCAAAGAGTCATTCACAAAATACGTGATACATTTTTCAGGCTTTTCTGCCCCCCCTCCTGCATGATACTTTTTCCATTGGTCTTAACATGGATAATGATATTTCGACAGACCCCCCCACCCCCCCAAGCGTATCACGTATTTTGTGAATGGATTCGGATATGAATATTTCTTGAAAATGAGTCTTTTTGGTCTTTTTTTATTCCTTTTTCTGGATCTACATTTTATATTTCTCCAATTCTGTACATTTAGAA
>NC_046662.1:95232386-95245180 GCF_010883055.1 Belonocnema kinseyi
TATGCATAATAAAAATAACCATATTATTCAATATTCAATGTTTAAGCATCTCTTAAAATTGATTCAAAACATATTCGTGCCATGCGCTAGTGATTTATGTTACTAAAAAATGATGATTTCTATACTTGGATGCTTAAGGTATGAAAACTCCAACAAAACATGCTGTGTACACAAAAAATCATTAATCTTTCTAATTCGTGGGTATGAATCTTTTGTTTCGGTGAGTGCGATCGACAAAATGTAAAAATTTTAGTCAAGTCTATCAAAGAGTTTTTGAGAAAAAAAAATCATTTTACTAAACTAAGCATTTTTATATTAAAATACACGTAAAAATTGAAATTTTGACCAGTACTGGTCGAAAAACTGTCCATTTTTCTTAGTTTCTTCTTTCGAATTTTGGCTTTGAAGGTTAGAAAATACAACAAATTTGTTTTCGAATTTTTGATTAAAAGCCATATACTGTGCATTTGGTGCGGGGTCCTTTCGAACCTTTTTATATTTTAGAAAGAAAGCCTAACATTTTTCATAGAGTACCCTTCAATTTCAGAAGGGCATTTTAATTAGTCTTTAAGCAATCGAATGATAAGTAACTATCGAGTAATCTATCGAAAATATTTGAGATAAAATTTTGTTTGACGCATCAGAAAAAAGTTAGAAATGTTTCAAAATAAGACTCTTGTTAGAACCAGGGTAAATCACACCCATGGCCACGTCTTACGACCGTGATATGGGTGGTCCAAAACATGTGGAAAAGAAAATAAATTAAATAATATAATTAAATTTATTTAATTTCTAAGAAAATATATTTACATATAAACTTTGACATCATGACTAACTTCATCATAGGTAACCTTGATTTAAAAGTATGGTGAGTATTAGTCCCTTACATGCCAAAAGAGAAGTCCATCTGTTCAATAATGGCTAAATATTTAATACTTTAATTATATTCGTGAGCGTCCTTAGGAGAAGGGCACGTATGGTCAGGTCTAGTGGAGGAGATTTCATGGTTTTCTAAGTTAGGGACAAAAAAATTATTTTTTGGTTTGAGTGAGGAATAACACTAGGACCTACACGGAATCTTTTGGCACTATAGAATATACTCATGCCCATAAAGCAAAAGAACGTGGGTATATTTTATGTTCTAAAAAAAAAATAAAATATGACTTGGGTCTATGACACTCACCATAATCATATGTACAACACCGTAGAATTAAAATTACCTATTACATAGTGGAAAAAACACTATTTGCTAAAAGACATGATAAAATTTGATTTTTCGATAAAAAAAGGAATCAACTGAGAATGTGTTTACCATAATTCTTTGTTATTACACTTCATACAATTATTAAATTTATTAATCATTTGAACAATTTTCATAAATAAATGTAGAATTTATCTATTTTTCAGACTACTCTTAATTCTTTCATGGAATCAGCTAGGAATTACTTAAACAATTTTCTGTAAAAGAAGAAAAATTTAGTTATTTAAAAAAATAAGCTCAAATTTCTTCTGAAATTAATTAGGGTATTACACGGATGAGGAGTCCTGCACAAAAGTTAGTCCTACGTTAATGTGAGAATTTGTTTAACCCATGTTCTGATACCCTATATTAAATATTAAAATATACGTTATTACATTTTGGTAGTTGAAAAAGTGAAAAAATTATGCAGTTGCGTTCAGAAATCCGTTATTAATACATTTTTCTTTCGGCTCGGAGTCGAAGCTTTTGGCTGGGTTTGTCGTGACACGGGGAAGAAGGAAGTATATGGATAAGTACAAACACAGCTAACAATGATACGTGCAAAGATATGGCAATGTTGCAAACTGCGCTCGAAAAACAACATGTGATCGACCAATCGACAACATGTGATCGACCGTGCATGATGTCTAATATTTGTGCTGTTGCCACATCTTCACCGCTCAATTCTTCTAACCCTCAACCAATTCAAAATTTTAATATTTTCTATGACTTTCCTTCTAAATATAGGTGGTAAAAAAATCGACTAGTAATGTCTTTTCGATGACAACTTACTTTGGTATTTTTTTTGTTTATAAAAGTGTTCTTCATTGAAAAATAACACTTTTAGTTCATTCTGTAAAAATTAAGCATTTTCATTTTAAAATAGCCTAACTGCGAATTTACTTATGGAAAAAGTTTAAACAATATTCACTGTTAGAAAAATCTATTTTCAATTGAATACAACTGTATATGAAGTCATTCGCATAAATGGTAGTTGTGTTGTAATCTTTTTATATCTAATTTTAATTTTAAAAGTTTACTTTATGAAAAGCTTCTTTTCATTCCGAATTTGTTTTATTCATTCACTTGAATACATTTTTTTTAACACTTTTTTTGTGTCTCCTGTCCTTTTGCTCCTACTTCCAATTTTTTATTTTGATTAGAATTTTTAAGACGTAAAACAACAACTCACTCAAGGGGTCTATAGAAACATGGAGGTTTGACGAAAACTAGCAATTTCGAATTTTACATACAAATAATACGTACATGACTATACAAAATGTTAAAACATCTCAAGAAAATGAAAAAAAAAATCCAATGAAAATAAAAGCTGTATTCACAAATTACGTGGAGTTGTTTTTCTTTTTACACAATAGCGTGGAGGAGCGAGACGGTATTTTTTATAGTAGCCCAGGTACGGTAGACCCTGCAGAAAAGGTTTTCATAAACTGAGAAGAAAAATTTTTTATACAAAACAAAGTCATATCGATAAACACTTTTTTGTTCAAAAAGCGTGTTTTGGAAAATTGATGTACTAAATAAACATGAAGGCACTCATATGGCCTCACTAGTTACATAAAAAGTGAGTTTTCTGTTTAAAAATTGTTCTATAACGTAAAGTCCCGAATGATTGTTCAATTTATGTTCTAAAAACAAAAACTTTAAGATGAAATTCTAATTATTATACAACATATATCAACAAAACTTGACATATTTATTTTAAAAATTTCAAGTTTGTTTAAAATACTTTATGCTTGAATAATTTCAAGTTTTGTGTAACAAAAAACCCTTTACAAAATAAAAGACGAATGTTCGCGGCATTATTTCTGAAGTTGAGTAAAGTGCACCACTTGGGCGAAGTGTAGTTCTACTGCGGATGGAAGTTTACGGGAAAATAATTTTGTCAGTGAGAAATATTTATCAAGGAAAAAGGGCTGAAGTTTCCAAAGTTTGAGCATATAGCATCTATTTTGACGATTTTCATTTCATTTAATTTCAATGAAAAAATTGGTTTCTACTAGCTAAAGTTTTAATAGTGATTTCTTGCACCTTAAGTTATTCGAAGAATTTTTTCAATGAAATATTTGACTACCAAAAATGAAGTAAAAAGAGTAACTTTTTTCATCTGAACCACTTTTTTCTAGAATGAATGCATAGGTTTTTTCTTTAAGGAATCTTGAGGTTAAAGTGTAGGCCGAAGGCTGTTTATATTTTTTAATATTTGTTAACTGGGTTTGTTGGGAATACTATCCATTTCGACGATTTAAAATCATTAATTATTATTATCATTTAAAAAAAATTTGTCTATGAAATAATGAAAGTCTGCAGATATATTAATGTACGGATATTGGGAATAGGATAGACTATGGTACAAATTACCCATTCAGGCAAAGTTGTTAATGATGTTATAGGAAAAATTCCCCACCAAAATTTATAAAGCTGGTGTAAATTTGTAAATAATTATTTTTGAAGATAATGAAGAGTAATGTTGAGGCAAATACTTTTTAAATGTGACTGTCACCATTATAAATTCTGTAATACAACCATTCACGAAAAAACATACTAAAAAAAGGAAATTATTTTAATCAATAAATATAAAAGTCGTTAGATTGCCCTGAGATTTTATTTAAACTCTTAGATAAAGTTGCTCATTTGAAACGAATTCAAAGTTTAGGTCTTTTCGTCATGTTTATTACTATTAAAATAAGATCTCTATTTAAAAACTAAATATCCTAATATCTCTTATTCTTAATTTTGTATGGAGTAATAAATGTTTAGCTCTCAAAGTTACTCCGGTCTACCCTTATTATTTTTCTTCTGCTACTGTGATAACTATTTCAGATTTCTTTAGCAAAGATTACAGAAAAATGATTGGAATTTTCCTCTTGAAACTAACAGGCCCTAACAATGTACGTGTTCTTTCTTTTATGAAATCAATTTACAAATTACAGATTCTCTCAGTCTGCAATTAAACTAAATCAAATTTGTTCCTAGTACGAAAAAATAGTTCTAGTTTAATTAAATTATTAAGTAAAACACTCATCAGTTTCAGAGGTAGAAACGAGAACGAAAGTTCTTTTTGATATAAGAAGAACAAGAAAATGGATTTACGCTTTTATTTTATAACCAATATTAGATGAACCTTAAGAAGTCCCATGAAGCAAAATTTGGTTTGAAGTAAAAATTAATTGGTAAGCCGAGACATGATCTTTTGATTATAAAATTTTCATTGGGATGATTGAAAATCGTTTTTCTTTTGTAGAATCGATTCATGAGCAATAACTAATTTCTTCTAACTTATGCTTGCGTTCTTTGGTAACGATAGTGGTTACAAACTTACGTAAGTTAATAATTAAAGAATTGACAACTAGTTACGTATTTGTTAATCAAAGCTAATTGTAAAAATTGTTACTTTTTCATTACATTCTAAATGTAGTCCATAAGTCCTTTTTACGACAATCCATACATTTTATTGCATTTGCAACGATTTTTTCATTTTCATCGAATCAATGAAAGAAACGGTCTTAAAATGCTGAATGCGTTTCCCGCTATGGCGAGCCACGTATAATACAAAAAAAATCTTTAGTATAGTAGGAATCATATTGAATTAGCAAAGGGACACAGATACAACGGCGAAGCTTTTGAATCATTATTGATGATAGAAATAAACAAAGAATACAGAAATCTTAAATTAAAATTAATACTAAATAAAGGACCTTACAAAACTGCTAGTTATTTGTTAAAAATATTATATTTATATTTATACCTGAATGTTGTTTGTCAAAGCATTCTTGCTAATCAAAGTGTTCTATATATGAAATCAACTTTATTTATGTGTACATTTTATAAACAAATAATTAAGTTGAAAATCGCGTTATATTCTTTTACCAATTGTGAAAACTGTTGCTTTGGGAACAATCTATAAAAACGTGACCCACAACATGGAAAGTGATTGCTCGAATGCATTCGTGTGGTGTTTACCTGTTGAAAATTAATTGCATTAGAAAAGCGGAAAAAAAGGTTTTATTCAGCTTCTATAATGGTTCAAGCAAAACGAAAATGGTTTCATAATTTATATCGTACACGTATTTGAAATAATATCGTTACATAGGCTGACATTTTGAAGTTTTATTTTCCAAACTAAAATAAGAAGTTAACAACAAATTAAAATACTTTTAACAATTTAACTAAACTTCAATCGAAGTAAATGTAATTTATAGTATAGAAATTAAATCTTTTTAATTAAACTCCTCAGTTAAAAAAAAACTTCAGTGAATAACCTAAAAGAGTTAAAAGGCTGTTAGAAGAGGTCGGTGAAATATGAAGAACTCACTCAGAAGAAGAGTTTCTTCTGAGAAGAAAAGCTCCTCATCTCGAAGTTGCCGTCGGGTTTGTCGTCGATGCGTATGCGAAGATGCGAACTTTACGGGTTGAAAGGCGCTTGAGCCGCATTTCGCGGTTGAGTTTGTAAAAGTAAAGACTCCGTGAAAACCGTTAATCCGACACAGTTAGAAGGTGAAAAGTTCGCGTGAGAAGCGAGTCGGTCACGACTTACGACTCCCCGGGGGCGGTCATAGACTCTGCGGGTCGACGAGAGTGCCATTAGTGAATTAGCCGTGTTCGTAATAGAGGGTAGGTATGGATATCACAGATTACATTCGCGAAAGCAGGAGTCAGTTCGAAGAGAATTTCGCGCTGTAACTGGTGATTTCAGGGAAACATCCGCGTACTGCCGAGCAGCTGGGCGTTAGCCCCTTCTTAAACCACTGGACTCGACTGACGCGCACCACCAATGCGCCAGCTACTGGCACACTCAACTATACTCCAATCACGCACACATCCGAATCAAAAACACCGCGCGGAAGTTGCACACCTGAAGCCGATCATTCAGGCCCGCACCGGGAAATCGGAATAAATCTCCGATGGGCCAAACACGCTACGTCCGAAGAGAGTCCTAAACTTTTTTTGTTAAATTTGAAGCACTTTGAAATATCACGAAGTACCCGGTAATAAGCGTAGAATAGAGAAAAAATAATATTTTCAGATTTCAGCGCAAAAGTGAAGATTATTCTATTATTTTGAATGCGCGATTTTTCCATCTGTCTAAACTTATTCACTTCTATTTCCATAGCGACCGCCACACAGTTTTCTATTCTCCCAAAGAGAACTGTTTTCAATATATTTAATTCCTTCTAATTGTACCGGTAACGCATCTCACAGAGATATTTTTTATTCCTCAGAAGTCATATTTTGATTTTATTTCATTCCTTCTAATAAGTGCACAAAATGTGTGTAATAAGTTGTTTTAATTCCTTCATGTGGAAAGTAAACTTTAAAATTTTAATTCTCACCAATTCAACTCTGCCTCTCTAGAGTTAAAATTATTTAAATTCACACATTTACATAGATTTTTTTGTTGCATTTTTTAAGACGTTTAAATAAACTATTAAAATATAAATAAATGTAAATTTGAATATTTTTCGAATTTATAAGTTATAAAAAGATTTAATAATGAAAAATAGGTTAAATAAATTCTTTCGTTAAATTCTACTAAGCCGATTGAGGAGAATAGGATTTGCACTTTTTCTGTTCCCGTTGGGGGATTTTTACACGGAGGAAAAATCGCGTATTTATAGGAATACAAATTCTTAATTTTTCTAAATTCAACGCTTGTTACCGGGTAGCTTGAAATATCACTAAGTGCCTTAACATATTCTGAAGTCAGTAAAATGTCTTGTGTCTTGATGCATGCGAAATATCCAAAGAATTTTAAATATTCTGCAATTGCACCGAAATATCTTCAAATACCTGGACATATCCAAAGTAGTTTATGGGCGGGCGAAACTCCGAAAGGGGACCCCTGTGCTCAGGTGATATAAGCTCATTGTGCCTCTACATCTTGAAGTATATATTAAATATCGTGAAGTACGTGAAGTATCTCAAATTATTTATTTTAATTTCTTGAAGTACCTTGAAATATCATGCAGTAAATTGAAATATCTTAGAGCATATAAAATATCAGGAAATATACTGGAACTTGCAAAGAAGAACGGTCTCGGGCAGCGCTTACCTTGACCTTGGCATTTACACAGATCGTCTGAACGAAGCGCTCGTAACGTGTGCATTGAACTCTTCTACGCATGCGTCGCGCTCGGTCTCTGATTCGTTGCTGTTCGCGCGCAATTTTAAATTCTAAAAAATAACATTTTCATTGTTTATTATGAATAATGTCATTTTAATTCATATAAATGTTTATTAGACCGATATTAATGAATCTTGACAAAAATAAAAATGTATTAAGTGTATACTGTGTAAATAAAAAATATCCTTTGGTACCCACTTGTATTTTTGTTGCATATTTTTCATTAATCGAAAATTTTGTTATTTAAAGTTTATTAAAATATTAAAATGCATTGATATCAATTAAAATGACATTATTCATAATAAACGATAAAAATGTTATTTTTTAGCATTTAAAATTGCGCGCGAACAGCAACGAGTCAGAGACCGATCCGACGCATGCGTAGAAGAGTTCGGGGCACTCGCTACGAACACTGTCTAAACGTAAACAGTCAGGGGCGTGGAACCTATTAGGCACAAGACGGGCGTGAGTTACCGTTCACTGCCCCTTTGAATCACTCTCATCTTCAATCCAAGTTCTGGTGTACCATGAAATATTCTGATGTACTTTTAAATATTTTTAATTACATGGAAATATATTGACGTATATATTAAATGTCCTAAATTATATGTAATATATCTTAAAATATATACGAAATATGCGAAAGTATGAGTATCATCTGATAGTATGTATTTTTAATTTCTTGAAGTATACCATGAAATATCCTGCAGTATATCGAACTATTCTGCAGTATTGTAAAAACTCTGAAAGAACCTTGAAATACCCTCAAATATATTGAAGTATCTGACAATATCTTAAAGTATATATGAAATATACTGAAGTATACGAAGAATCTTAAAGAATGTATTAGAAATCCCTTGAAGTACCTTGAAATATCCTGAAGTACTTTTAATTATCTGCAAGTATCGGGAAATATTTTAAGTATATTAAAAAATCTTGAAGTACCTTGAAATATTTGGAATTTCTCGGAAATATCCTGCAGCTATTGAAATACCTTGAAGCCAGAAGTAGATGTGCACTTGATGAGTCGAGTTGTCAACCTGTCGGTTTAAAGTTTATGCAACTCTAAATTGGTTTGAATTATAGTCAACACAATTTGTTTGACTTTAAGTCTTCATTTACGGAATTTTAGAACTGAGTCTTCAATTCAGCCAAACTTAAAAACTGATTCATTTTGCTAAAATTTATAAAAATTTAATTTAACAACATCTTGTATAAAAGTTTTTCTCAATTTAACCTTGGTGGCAACTGGGCACCATCTTGTGCCCGGCTCGGCACCCTATTCATAAAAAAGAACATAAAAAGTATCAAATCTTAATTTAAATTTTCGGTGAACCTCAATAGATCACTTTTTTCCTGTGTAGTATAAAAATAGCTTTTTATAAGCAATGGTGTCGCCGTGTTATACACTGTAAAAAAATAATTGTGTAAAATTACAAAGTTTCGGAAAATTACATATTGTATCATTGTAAGTATCACACACTCCACTGTGTAATTTTACAAAAGTATGTGAAATTACAGCCTCTAGCGATGTAAATAAAAGGACCCTCGAACAGCAGTGTAATATTACACACTCGATAAAAATAAAATTACACATTCCCTCGTACGAACTTTACATTCAGAAGGGAAAATACAGTCACAGCGTGTAAGAATACCATGCGCCGGTAAAATGACTTTCTTGTGATTGAAAATTACATCGAGATTTTTAATTTTACCTAAGATATTTAATTTTACCCTGGCGGAACCTGTGAATTTTTTTATTTATAATTAATTTAAAAATTAGAATAATTAATCATATAATATGTGAATACGAAAGCGTCTCTCGTGTTTTTTGTTTATCGATGCCCTGATAAATTTTATTTTATTCTTTCGCAAAATGAATTTTACATTTTCGCATGTAAAATTATCGGCCGAATTGGAATATCACAACAGATTCGTAAAGTTACTCCGATATACGAGGGTCCTTTTATTTACATCCACCAGAAATGTAAAATTCAATAGATTATTTTACAGTGTAGCTCAAAGGTAACACCAAATCGAAAAAAATTCTTCAAAATCATAAAGTCTTGAAATCTAAAAACCAAAAATGACTAAACTTTTACTGTTACTGGTAAAAAGCAATGGTTTACTTTGCAGTTACTATGGCGCTAGAGACAAAGGACCTAAAGAAAACAACTTGCACACCGTGCGGTTCAGGGATGATTCAAGAATTAAGTAATTATTTCGCTTCCTTTAACCTCCTCACCCCTTTCATGGTAGGTTTCTCACTAATTAAAATGCAGAATTCTAATTAATTCAAGTGAATTAAACCATATTAAACTTAATTAAAAGTGAATAAAAGTCAATTCAAGAGAATTAACACCAATTGAATTGCATTGAAATGAGAAATCAACTAAGACCTTTAAAATCACCCGAATTCAATTTCAGTTAATAAACTTCATCAAAATTTAAGTGAAGCCAAAAAATTCGAATTAATAATCAGAGAATTCAAATAAATTTCACGGAATTCCACTCAATTATATTGATTTTATATGAGAAATTATCAAAGAATTCAACTAAACTTTACTGAATTCCACTCAATTATATTGATTTTATATGAGCTTCACTATTATTAAGTGAATTCAAGGAATTTGGCCACCTTCAAGTTGAGTTCAGCTACATTCGAGTCAATTCAATTTAAATTTTCATCTCTAAATTAGAATCAATTTCAATAAATACCACTCAATTTAAGATAAATTTAATTGAATTTCACTAAATTCCACAAATTCTTCAGGTTTAAAAATTTCGAAAATTGTTATTTGTAAACTTGTGTTGCAATACCTGCCCAACGTTTTTTTTTTTAAGGTCGTTCAAATGTCGCACAACGCCACAGTGCTTGCAGAGGAAACGGGAGGATCTACTTTAGCGTTACGCTAAACGGCAGTCACGAAATCTTTAAATCGAACGTTCACAGAGACTTCAAAGTACTAATTTAAACCGTAAACGTACGTGTGATGATTTGCGACGAAGAAGGAGAGGGGATACAAAAATGTTTTAAAAAGCGTATCGTAGTTCTTTAAGGATGACCTAAAACTATTCTATTAATTACTTTTTACTTCTGATAACAGACGCTGCGCAATCGTATGTTTCCAGAAACATTTTCTGTCATCATGATAGGTTGCTGGGTGAGTCAAGTGATACTTTGTCTTAAATTTCCAGTCCTAGAACATTCCAAATTTTTTTATTTATTTTTGAGCATAAGTATAAATAATTGTTTTACAGTAAACCGTGAATAAAGTCTCAATAACTCAAAGCTGAACGTTTTCTGTATTAACATAAAATAATTGTAGACTACCACACATTTTTCCAGACTACCACACATTTTTCAGATGTCTTTGAAAAGTGTTAGAATTGTAAACAACAATTAAAAAAGTGCATATTAAAGACTTTGGTTATCGACAAAGTGATGTAAGTGCGTTTTATAGAAATCCCGAAGAAAATAATGTCAACGAAGATTTTCGAAGATAAAATGTTTCCAAACTCGATTATAATCATGTGCCGCCTGCCTCTAATGTTGTATCTATCTCATATACATATGTACATTGTATAGAAAGGGGACTCCTTTATGGTTAATAGTAGCAGTCAATAAAATTTCACTTTACCAAAATATCCGTTCATGTTGTTGGTTTGTCCAGAATATGGTATTCCTAAGTTTCCAGTCCCGTGTAGAAATTATGACCGGGTTCCGGCCGGATTCCGGCAGGGTTGCTCTGCTTGTATCCGGAATCTGGTCAGGCTGCCCGGTCGGATTCTGGTTGGTTTCGCCACGCTGCGCTGGTCGGATCCCGGCCGGGTGTTCCCAGTCGGCTTCCAGCCGGGTTACCTGCTCGGATCCCGGATGCAAATAAGGCAATCCGGTTGGAATCCGACCGGTTTTTGAGTGGGCTCCTCGATCGCATTTTACTGTAGCCTTTTTACCACAGCGAACATATTCTACCAACTGGTAGAGATAAGAATCTTTGTCAGCACTTATTTCCACCTGTAAAAAGATGTTGGAGTTTCAATTTAAGAACTGCATTCATAATAATAAATATATTAATTACAAAAGTTGATACAATGTTAGTACTAAAATATAGGTTATAATTCTTAAGTTTTTGTAAGAAATTGCATTGTAAGAAATTATAGTTAAATTGCATAACAAATTTACCTTAAGCGTAACTTAGTTTGCATAGGTTTTTTTTTACAAGAGAGAAAATAAATTTCAGGGGTTTCATGTGACAACCTAACCTATGAAACCAGTTTAGAAAATTTATTTAACATTAAAGTTGAAGAATATTAATAATGCTTACTTATTAACAAAATAATTCCATTACCTTTTTAAATAATCCACTTGCTCCAGAAAATTGGATACAATTTTGTGAAATTTAACAAATTTCTTAACGGATAACCTGGCGTCCACCGACGTTTTACTGTGTTTTTAGCATTAAAGACTCCGGAAGTTGACGAATCGTTAATACGTGCAAGGATTACATTAAAAATAAAAAAAAAATCATATCACAAAAGAAAATAAGTATAATTTCACTGGGAAATTATGTTTGAAAATAAAAAAGAAGTTGGTCAACGATTTCGCAGTCACGACAAGTTTGAGAACCGCAGAACCAAAAGTGGAAAACCATATAATTAAAATTAGTTTAATTTTTCTTTCATAATTTATAAAAAAACACCTAAAACACAAAAAATTGGTCTTTCGCCTGTCAGATATTTACAAACGACCCACTTAACGCAGTCGTTTGTGGATATTTCTTAAAATGTTTTTAAGGTAATGATACTTCTATTATGCACTATTTTTTGCCCGACTGGGTCGCGGTGGGAACTCGGTCAGATCCCGGCCGGGCAATTAACAAAATAGTATCCCGGTTTGACCCGGTCAGATTCTGGCCAGAAACCTTCTTCTGGTCGGGTCAAACCGGGCTATTTCTACACGGGGTAGACTGTCTAGTAAGAATTCATTGTTATTCCTACCAAAAATTCTGGTTAATTTTAGCAGAAAAACTAATTAAAACATCCGGAAAATGGTGAAACAGAAAGTTCTAACGATTTGACTCAGAATTAATAGAAAAGGCATACTCAATATTTCTTCCTGGTTCTTTCAATCAGAATAGACATAGTTAAAATAATATCCTCAGTTATACGAAATGGCGGGATTAATCAATAGTCTTTCTTTGAATAACTTTTCTAATAAAAGGCCCTTATTATGAATGAATTAGTAACCCCTTTTCCACTGGTGAATTTGCATCCTCATGCGGCCCTGCTATGAATGCTGAGATTATGCGACTGCCACTATGAGAAGGGAGAGAAAATACCATCGGAGAATCTCCTTTCAAACGTCTATTATATATCCATTATATTTAGCCACTGGTTTAATATCGGTGG